>NW_012192625.1:133900-160191 GCF_000956335.1 Plasmodium fragile | reverse complement strand
AAAAAAAAAAAAAAAAAAAAAAAAATGCACTTAGTAAAAATGGCTAGCTGCTCCACTTGCACACGAAGTGGCTGCCCATTATGCGGTAACTCGCCGAGTGGTGGCGAGGAATGCGCAACGTAGTCTGATACGTGCATCGCAGGCTTTATTAAGGAGGACCACTTAGTTGCCCATTTAGAGTCCGTCTTTGGTATATATATATCTTTGTGTGTGTCTTCTCTGATGGCACACCTTTCGTGTACTCTTTCTGTCGCTCTCCCACGGAGGTGCAATATCACTTGCTTATTTTCTTTTTCTTCTCAATTTCCAGGTTCAGTATGTTGCGCATTTCGTTCGCTTCGCAGTCCGTCGTGGAGCTACCATTTTTGTAGTCCTGAAATTCATTTTCTTCGGACAGCACAGTTTCCATATTTTCCCTATCCCTGTTGCTATGCCCTCTGTTTAAGTATTTTAACAGGTTTCTTTTTTTCCCCTTAACAACTTTTTTTTTCCTCTTCTTCATCTTCTTTTCGACGCTGTTGCTTGGGATTAAGTCGACCAAAGTTTTCACTTCTTCTAAATCACTATTTTGTATCTTTGTTTTGCCCATTTTTTTGGCAATGCTATTTTTGGACTTAAGATTCTCAGACGTACCTGCATCCCCCGAGTCGTTACCCACTTTTTTTTTAACCTTGTTCACACTTTTTTTGTTAATTTCAACTGTGTCGTGTCTTTTCAGTGTGCTGTCTTTCACACTTTCACGCAAGCGACTCATACCACTTAAACCGCCTCTATCCCGAGAGGTCCCTTTTTTCACGCCAGCCCTCTTGATGGACAAATTGGTGTCTATCCTGCTCACCTGTTTTTTGATGATTTTTTCTGCAGAATAGGCGCGTTTGAAAGTTGCCTCCTTTTTTTGTTGCCTCTTCGGGGGGGCTTTGCCCTTGGGCGCAATTTCCTGGGGTGCACTTTCATGAAGCTCTTTTTTTTTCCTCGAGTCCCTTTCGGCATCATTTTGGACTTCATTTGGGCCCTCATCGTTGGAGTCAACTCTACGGCCAATTCTGCCTCCCTTTTTGCTACCCTGTTCAGTTCCTTTTCCCTTTTTCTTTTCCTTTCCCTTCTCCTTGGGCTTCTTCCTTTTGGCCCCTTCGTCCTCACTCTGCACGTCGACCATCGACAGATCTTCATTGTTGTAGCTAGCCATAATTTCATTCTTCACCTCACTTGCATCGATGTTGGCTTCCTCGAGCATTTTCTCCATCGCACCTACAATCTTATTGAGCATCTCCTTCTCCCTCATCAGCTTCTTCATCTTCTCCACTTTTTTCTTATTCTCCATATTTAACTTAAATTCTAAAAACCTGTTTTGCGCTTCCAGATTTTTGATGATGGCTATGGATTCTACCAACTCGGTGTAAATTTTTTTATTCAAGTTTCTCATGTCATTTTCGATTACTTCCTTTTCTTGTAGTTTCTTTCTGGAGAGCATTAATCGTCCATACATGAGAAGAAACTCCCTCTTCAGTTCCTTTGCCGCTTCACTGGTTTGTTCATCCTGCACACTTAACTCCTGTAGCAGCTCATTATATTTCGGGACCAGATAAAACAGCTTGTTCTCTTCTCGTAGGTCCTTAATGAGCGCATCCTTCTTCTCCATTTGTTTTCTCAAGTTTAGGTGAAATTCAGCCAAGACATTGAAATCCCTGGTTTTTTCTGCAAGCGATATGGACAATTCTTCTAGCTTTTTCATCATCCCTGCAAACTTGAAGTTAGAATCTACATCTGCTGTCTTCAGTAGATCATTTTTGTAATCTTCTGTCGCTTTAATAATTCGATTGAAATGTTTTTCCACTTCGACCTTATCGGTTAATATTTTTTTAATGAAAATGTTAATATTTTGAATGCGCTGTGAAAATTTCTCCTTCATCTTCTGCACAGTTTGTCTCATTTTCTGTTGTTCGTATAGTAGCGCCAATATTTTCTGTTCCCATGGTGTAAGCATTGTCAGAATGGAGTCAATAGTTTTGCTGCTCTTTTCATCTTTTATATTCTTTATTGGGTTTCCTTCCTCATGCTTATCCACCTTATTTGCGATGGTGCTTCCGAGTATGTCTTCCAATGCCTTCTTCGACACATCATATGGTTTTTCTTCACTTTTTAGTACCTCATCCACCCTTTTTAACTCTTCCGCATTTGGGTCATGCCTCTGTTGAATTCTCAGGACAAATGAGAAAAACATTTCATTTATGAAAACGTGTGATATGGACTCATTGTACTCCGCTTCATGTTCGTTGTCGTCGAATGTACCACTTAGCAGCTCTTCCTCTCCCTCCACCATTTCTACACCGCGGTCGTTTAGATGACGACGCCTTGCAGCCGAATCGTCCTTGTCTCCATTGATCAACTCCATCGATTTCTTCGTATCGCATAACTTCAAATCTTCTCTCAAATTCTCCTGCAGCTGCAACACATTTTCTATGTTCCTTCCTGGAGGCACCGTGCCTGTCAAGATGGTCGACAGACCGACCTTCTGCATGAGCTTCATAATAAATTTGATTTGCTTGTTCAGCTCGACATTTCTGCTGATTATTTTTTTTTTCTTTTTAAGGTCTTCTTCAATTTTTTCCTTCAAGTTGGAGATGATGGAGGTCCTTTTTTCGTTGTCGTCTTGCTCCCTCGGTTGGGCGAAGCTTACAGAGGACGCCCGTTTCACCATGTCGGCTCCGCCTTCCCACTTGACCTCTCCCTCGCCCAAATCATGGTCCTCACGACTGGTCTGCCTATTTTCCTCATGACTTGTCTGGTTATTTTCGTCGCGGGTGTCATCCATATCGCTCCCCTCAGTGAGTTCACTCCCGTCGCTCCTGGCATTTTCTTCGCTGCCCCCCTTTTGCGCGCCAGCCGCTTTCCCAAAGGATTCCCTTTTGAACTTGCCATCATTGACCGTTTTTTTCTTCCTCAGGTGGTTTGTCCCACCTCTGTTCCCCCTACCCTTCGGCTTGTCCTTATCCTTGTCTTTGCCCTTCCCCGACTCTGCCGCCTCCCTATTTGGAGCATCCGCGTTGTTCGCTTTTTTCCCTTTCTTCTTCTTGGCCTTTTTCCCCTTTCCTCCCTCCCCCTTCTCGTTCTCATCCACCAGGTTGGAGTGTTCCATGGTGCTTAACTTTCTGAGCTCTCCATACACCCTATTGGCAGAAGTGTTGCTGGTGGCGACATCTCCCTTCTCCTTCCTCTTCCTCCTACTTAACTCATTCTTCTCCAGCCGTTCTAGCTCTTCCAATTCATTATAATAATTGAGAGAAATTAAATCGTCTTTCTGAGATTCATCAGACATAGCGTCTTCACTCATTTCAGAAGAATTTAATTTATATGGAGGTTTATTCTTCAAGTAATCCATAGCTTTGGAGATGTTAATATTTTCCTGATCATTCTGGTCTTCATACTTATCCATCCCATCCCACTTGGAGTCATATTCATGTGTATCAAAGGACCTAAGCCACGTATATTCATTTTTTATATTATGATTTATGGTCATAGAATATTTCAGCGACTTCTCCGTATTGCCATCCATAGACCTCAACGTGCTGTAGTTATTTGGATGTACATGGAGCTCAGATTTTAAAATAAAATTTTGAAATTTCTTCACTTTTTCTTCCAATTCGTGTTTTAAGGCTAATATTTTTTCATCATCTTCTGGGTTTCTAACACATACATTATTTTTCTCTCCCCCCATGAGGAGATGGTTGTCTACATTTTTGGTGGTTGCCAAATTCTTCAGCTGATTCTGCAGCTTGGCTATCAACTCCTTTTGTTGCATAATAACTGACTGCTCCGCTGAGAGGTAGTTCACTTCGATTTTTTTCTTAATTGTTTTACACTTTAATGCGAAACGGAGAGTAGAGAAGGAGGTGTCGAGATAAAAATGAGAAGGATGAACAGCAACAATGACAGAAGCACGACAATTTCCTCCTAAACTTTTACTCAAAATTCTTGTCAACTTGGAATCCCTCCATGGTATGAAAACTAAATCTTCTTGAATTTTTTTTATTTTTTTTTCATCTCCTGCTGCTATTGCCTGAGCTCTTTTGGACAACTTAGAAATGACTTCACTTAAAACGAACAGACTTTTATTTATAGCCTTTCCTTCTTCTATCAACGTCTTCGCATTTTCTATTCCTTCGGCTGCTCTTCCTGCTCTTTCATTACCTGCCAAATCGACTATCTTTAATTCCCCCCTTTTGTTAATTGACGTGCCATCGCTTAGCACCTGATTAGATTCCAGTATGACCGTAAAAATGGTATGAGATCTGGACGACGTTTCGTTAAAATTGGTCTGCGAAATGTGTCTCCGCTGTTCAGCTTTAGCAACTAGAAGCATTACTTCATCTATGGACGTTACTGTTTCTTCTTGTACTCCTATCACAACGAAACCCCTCTTGGGGTCTTCCTTCACATCCAAATTTTCAGTTGCCCCTCCTCTGTATCCTTCTTGTAGCAAATCGTTAACTCTCTCCATGTACACTTCCAGGTAAGTCACGCTCATCAAAAATTCTTTTGTGTTGTTATTCGATTCGTCATCCGCATCGATACTCTCACTATTATCGTCATTCAATGAGGATGGATTTTCAATACCGTTGAAGAATTCCGCCAGTGATCTTGGTAGCATACCTGGGTCTGTGGGCACCCCCATCACACTGTGTGTCTTTCCTGACCCCGTCTGCCCATAAGCCAGGATACACCCGTTTATCCCTTTAAATGTATCCAGGACGATATCTCTAGCTAGGTGCTTGTACACCTCTTCATTTCCAACTGGGACAAAAGAAAAAAAAAAAAGTAAATTAATGTAAAGAAAAAAAAGAAACGGTCACGTGTTAGAAATGGAAAAGTAACGACATCATGAACTCGAGTGTCACGCAAATTAGAAAGGCTGCAAAAACGTGACATCACATGCGCGCTGGTGGTAAGGGGCAAAATAGGCGACTCTCACAAATTGGACGAATAGACACGTAGAAGTTGCAACCATTATATGTGTATTTGCCCCTCATGCAGTTTTCTCATTACCGTTTTCGTCGAAGCACCGGTCGAACGCGTAGTACCGCTGCAAGACGGCCTTTTGCCCCTCGGACTTTTCCACATTTTTCTTGAACTCCACTTTGTTTCCCTTCTTCTGGACCCTTGCGTTGATCATCTCGGTCAGGGAGAGCGGCTCGACTACTAGCTGCATGTCTGTTTCGTTCATTTTCCACGCTTTCAAGTGGCCGCTGTTGATCTGGAAGGGGGGGGGCGAAACAAAAATACAGCGATGTCACTACCGAGCTATATCACTATATAGCCATGCCTCTACGCAGTATATCCTTATGCAGCCATGCAGCTACTCAGCAAGCAACGACGTGAGCACTTACTTCCTTCTCGAATAGGGGCCTTATACGGGTGCACACCCGAATCGCCTCCTCTTTGGAGGAAGACTCCACCTGGAGCCCGTCCAAGTTCATCATGTTATTTTCTTCATTTTTATTAACGTCCATTTTGTGGCAAAAGAGACAGGAAGACTGAACAAAAATAAAAAAAAAAAAAAACGGAACAACGGGATGCTTCAAGTGGAGGGGACAAATTCTCCGAATTTCGTGCAATTGAGGCAACCCCCTAGATGCACGCTTCGCAATCAGTTGTCTATATTTTCACTCAATATGGAAAAAAAAAAACATCCACAAAATTTGATGCTGTGCCCCCTTGGCATCTTTTCCCGTGTGCAATCTTGGCGGAAAATATGCTGAACTGAGGCCTTCGGGGAAAAGCCTACAAAGCATATTCCAAACAAATGAATCAACTGTCTTCCATCAGTTGTATGTTGCATATGAATGTTTACAAATTGGGGAAATGCACAAAATGTTTTTTTAGCGCCACAAAAAGCGTTTCTTCTTAATTTTGTCAAAGCATGGACGTTAAATTTTTACGCCACGCGAAGGTAAACAAAAAAAAACTTTTTTGTTTGCGAAATAGACTTTAAAACAATTTTACATGATAACGAAGGGACAAGCTTCGAACAGGCAAGAGCTTCGCAGTTCATGTATCGTTCATTATGTGTCCCCTTTTGTTCCTTTTTTATGCTTATTTGGTAAAAAAAAAAAAAAAAAAGGAAAAAGTGGACTACGTCCGCGGGGGCGTAGCGTTCATACCTGTTACGAAGAGCACGTGAAGATGGGTCTATACTGGTGCATATAAAAAAGGAACATTCACATATGTGCGTATAGGCATAGTGTACATGTGTGTATGTGTACACTTAGGGCCATTCCTGAAAAGTGAAAAAAAGGGAAACGTGTGGAAACGTCTTTTCGTGCGAAATATTTTTACACGAACAGTCAATCAAGTGAGAAAAAAAAAAAAAAAAAAAAAAATAGTTAAAAATAACAGTTACAAAAAAAAAAAAAAAACATGGGTATGCAAATGTGGAAACAAGGACGAAGGCAGAGCCAAAAAATGTGTGGACTTTTTCTTAAACTGCCAAAAATGCCCATCGTGCAGATAGCGCTGTATGAAAAGAACAAATCTGTTGCGATGCTTCACGAGATGTTTAGATGAACAATCCCAAATTACACATCCAATTAAGCCATTTTAAAAGGAAAAAAGAAAAATAGACAACCCTTACTCGTTCCCACATTCATGATATTCACGTAAATTCTTCCGCTTTGTCACAACATCAGAATTCTTGCTACAGTTTGGCAGCAATTTCCTGAGTGTGCAATTTTTTTTTTTTTTTTTTTTTTAATATTTTGGATAGAAAAAAAAAAAAAATGTTGCATTTTGCCTGAACAGTCAGGTAAAAAATTGCAAGAGACTTGTGTCAAGCGAAATATGTCAAGCAAAGCATGTCAATCAATGCGCATTTTTGCACCTTCACCTATCATGGGGTGGGAAATATGTTCCAAATTAAGAAAAAAAAAAAAAAAAAAAAGGATGGCGCAGCGCACAAAAATATAAGCCCAAGCACTTGAAAAGTTAATTGAAACGAAAGACTACACTACACAAGTAACTGCTCAAACGATAAAAAGTAGAAACAAAAAAAAAATCCTCCGACGGTTATGTGAGAATTGCATCAGTTTGTTTATCATATGTTCTTCTTCTGTTCCGCAAAGTGAAGGTACATAAAGACCCAACAGATGATCATCTCAGAAATGAGGAACAAAATTGAGGAGTAAAACAACTGCGAGTGTTGGAAAGAGGGAGAAGGGACGGGGTGTCAACATGGATGTATGGATTGGTAGGGGGGCCAACCTGCAAGCGCATTTAGCACTTGTTCCTCCGTTGCTAACATTTTTGTTAGCTCCAAACTATGTGTGCAACATCATATTGTATACCTGCAGGAAGGTGTTATACCCCTTGAATTCAAGGTAATATGCCCACAAGAGCCAGTTCGCCTGCGCGCCGATAAAAAAAAAGGGGGTAGTTTGTGTTAGTCACCTGTGTGCAGTGGATACATGCGCACGAGCACACGCATTTGTTCGATTGGTTGTTCATTTGTCTGCTTCGGGAAACGGAAAATTAAAAGAGCGCTTTGGTCATATTGGCGTGTGAACTGGTGACACAATATCGCATGTCACAAGAACTTCTCAACCCATGCTGCGCTTTTGCAAACCTTGGCTAAAATAAATAAGAGAGCTGCTCCCGCAATAAGGGCCAAGTTTTTCTGTTAAACGTTGAAAAGGGATATATGTACAAGTATTTAGACGGAGGGGATAAGAAGGACTCACATCCAGGCATGTGCGAGTTGTCGCATAATTCCCTCGCCGCATGTAGGTACACACGCTGGTCACCTCTTCTGTTTTTACCCTGTTTAACGTTATGGAGTGCAGGACAACCGGAATGAAGGGGAGGCACCAAATGAAGTACTGAAAGAAAAAAAGGGCGGGCGGGGAAAAAATGTGTTAGCGAAAGGTGCAACTATTGAAGAAGGTGAATATATGGAAAAGTAGCACCCGTACGAAAAGGAGTCTACGTTAGTGCGGCGCGTCTCTCCTTATGTATGGGACTGCGACAACAGTGAGCGTTGCTTACACAGATGGTAGTATTTGCCGACCCGACTCATCGCTACATTTCCCTTTGTTCTTACCTGTGAGGTGCACACTTTGTTCATGGCAATGAAGGCGAGGGTCTTGGACGGAAAAAGAAAAACAAATAAATAACAGAACAAAGAAGGACATATAACAAGATAAACAAATGTCTATGAGCGCATCTATATACGCGCCATATGAGAGCCCCCCCCCCTTCTTTCTGGTAATATATTTACCTGCAGGAACATGGACAATTCCAAGTTGGCCCGCGCGTACTTAAAGCCGAACAGTGCCACTAACGCGGCTTGAGGAACAAATGTTACAAGGGGGATGATCTGCGCGGGGGGCGAGTTTGTGCACGTTAGGACAGGTGGGTGTAGGGAAAAGCAGTTTTCCCCCTGTGCAAGTACGTGTGAAATTTCACCTTCACCGCAGGGAAAGTGGCGTCTTAGAAGGAAGCAGCTATAACTAGCATTTTCTCATGGTAGCTATAGCTGTGGTGTCCGGTTGTCACCATCCATTTGTTATGGCTGGCGGGACAAGGCAAACGCGGGAGAGCCCCTGGACACTGCGTTACCTTGGAGTTCCCCTCAATGCTCAGGTACATAAGATAAAAGAAGAGGGAAAAGTTGTGTCTGTGGTCCCGACGCACGAGGTGGTATATGAAGGACTCGTGCAAAAAAGGGTATCCGTACCTGCCATGGGGGAGGGAAAAAAAAAAAAAAAAAAAAAATACACCCATATGGGAGCACGTTATTTGTAAGTGGGTCCACCCCCGTGAAAACATTGGTGCATCAAACTTCACGGGGGAGGTTGCACATTGTGGACATCACATGGGAAACATGCCCACGGGGGGTAATTCCTCACATTCGATAAAACACCCCATTAAGAAGCATGAAGGTGCCAAAACTGCACAGGGAAAACACCAGCTGATCCCGGTTTAGCTTAAACAGTCCAGCACAAAGTTGGCCGATTGAGCGAAGAGTGCGGCTAATAGGATTCACACAAAGGTCCTGTGGTTTATCCCCTTGAAAAACATTGTCCTTGGTCAAATAGTTTTTGTTCAGATAAAGCATCAGAGGGAGGGCATAGATAATTGGGTATATTTTAAAATTAACAGCTAGCCCATAAAAAATAGCTGCAAGGTAAATTTTCTTTTGATAAATGCAAAGGAGAGTTAACAAAACGAACAAGCAGGGAATGCAGTCGGCATTGCCCCTAATGGATATGATGACCACCATCGGATTTAGGATCCACAGGGAAACATAAAAAATGTAATTCTTACATGCGGGGTATTTAATTCTTAAGATTCTAATCAGGACAATAGCGATGACACAATCGAATGATGAAAACAGGATTTTGCCAAAAGAAAAATGAAGAAAAAAATTAGGCACCATCAAGTAAGCCAATAGGGGTGTATATCTATAGGTGTAGCGTTTATAAGGAGACTCATTCCTCAGGACATATTTTGCAGCATCTGAGTAGACATAATAATCAACATCTGTAAACTTCACATCGAAATTGTTGTCATGCCACAGGCTGTAGTAGTAAATAATTACACGAACTATGATCCCTAGCAGGAGAACTAATTTTGTTAGGCTTCTGACATGGCTGGTGTCGATGTTAGCACTTCTGTTCCTATGTTCCGTTTGAGTTTCTTTTAGTGGTACAGTGGCTGCCATTTTCGGGGCCACGTTGTGTCTACTGTGCGGTCCATGCCTTTTGGGGGGTCAGCGCAGCGACATCGATGAGGATGTTCATTGTGGCGAACGACCTCTACACTGAGGGCACATCACCTCATGGGCGCTTATTGGAGACGGGGAACAATTAAATCTAAATAATGTCCTGGGGTAACTCTCCCATTTCTTCCCTTCAAAGGCGCTTATATGCTCATTTCCCCGATGGTGCAGGGAAGATAGACTTTTACGCGGGCTTAAGATGGAAGTGGGAGTGAATTTGTGAGAAAGAGGACGACCATTGCGGTTATTTCATCCGAATGGGGAAAACGTCCACCAAGTGTGGCGATTTAAAAGTATTGTGCGTGAAAAAAAAAAAAATAAAATAAATAAAACTCTGTTGTGTAACTCTTCGTTCGATTCGCAAAAATTTTGCTGACCTGACATGTGCAATTTTTTTTTTTTGTGCACGCTCACAACGTTTTTCGCTTTGTTAGTTATGTTCCCGTTATCACTTGCTGTAGCCCTTGTGGTAGTTGACTTTAAGGGGCATATACTTTCTCGACCGTCACGGTTTGTGTTATCGGCACATGGTCACATTTTCGCAAGAAGTGACATGAAAATAATGCAAGCATGGGACTATACGGGGCTTTGGGCAGGGAAAAAAAAAAATATAACCGTATCGTTTTCCCGTCCCACAAAATAGCCAATAAAATTGAGCATAGGAATTTCCTTCTGCAGTGGTTTGGCAAATATTATTATTTTTTTTTTTTTTTTGCCGCCTTTTACTGACTGTTCAGTAATGATTGTGGCGCATATTTTTCGCTTTAAAAGAGGCAACGGTAAGGTTGGGACCTCACCCATTTACTGGGCTTAAGTTCCTGCCCATTACGCATTCATATCCATGTTGCTTTTTTTAAACAGCATTTGCCGATTTATAGGACGGATGCTTTCCGTTTTCGCGCATATGAATATAGCTAAATGTATATTTTTTTTGTTCCTCACTTTTTTTCAAACGAATGACGGTACAATTTTGTTTTCTCCACTTATTCGCAGCTCAGCAAGATGAGCGTGTACAGTAGAGGGAGCAGCCAATCCTGCATTCCTCCCTTGGACATTTCCTACCTTTGTATGCTTCCCCACACAATCGTACATAAAAGAGGCTTATCACTATGGGCATCTCTTGACACGAAACCCCAACCCGCCGTTACAAAAATGGCTAAACTAAAGTGAAAAAAATGGAAGTGCATATTTACTCGTTAAGTCCATATCCTCCCCCCAAAAGGAAGTATAACCAACATACAACTTTAGCAAAACGAACACCCCTTTTCAAATTTTCCTCGGTTAAATATTTTTTAAATTTTGAATGATGACAACTTGTTGCTGATAATTTGGGCCACGTGTTTTGTTTTGTTTTTTCCTTCCTGGAAAAAAAAAAAAAGAAAACATCACACACGGGTAACGCCTTCTACGCAGTTACGTGTGCACATACATGCGCACGTAATGGTGTAGGACAGCACAAGATGATGGCTTAATCTTCTCACTGACAAAGTTTAAAAAATATTATGCATTTTTTTGCTCGTGTGGAAAAGAAAGTGGGGCGACGGAAACAACAGTTGCGTATTCACAGCATTCTGCGCATGTCCAAAGTTGGTGTATGTACACAACATGTGAGCAATTATTTTGTCGATTTTTTTTTTGTCCCTGTTGGACCATATTGAGGACACATCGTAGGTAGTATCCCCAATGGGTACACTGTTGCTGGAGTTATCTCCAAAATTGCGTATGTATATATGAAGACGTACCATTTTTTAGGGTGTGTTTTTTTGTTCATTTGTCTTTGAAGTTTTCTCCGTTCGAAAAGCTGCCCATGCAGTGGGCAGAAGGTCAACAGTGGGGTCAGGTGAAAAAGGTACAATCACGGTTGGATGGCACTACGATGAATGAATGTTCCTGCATGGAAGACGTGCAAACTTCAGTTGTGGGCACTCGATAGATGTTTTCTCCACCTGAATATTTTACCCATGCAATTTGGTCAAAAATTAAACAAGCATGCGCATAAAAATATACACTGTTCGCTAACACTGCGTAATGCACATTTTCGGGTCGCATAGTAGGAACATGCATATAAGCATATCTACATGCATCCGTTTGCTCTTTCTGGGAATAACCCCCCTTCCTTTGGTTGACCTCAAAATGGAGCTGGCGCAAAACGGAACAGGAATAAAGACAATTTCGGCGTTGTTCTAACAATCGTGAAAAAAAAAATGAAAAAAAAAAAAACAAAAAAACGTGTAAAAGGCGTGGTGTATATAAACAACTACCCCCCTGGAGAAGCAGCATCACATGTTGTGCTTTCCAAACATATAATCACACTGCAACACTTGACTACAGTGCCCGTCGCAAGTGCTTTAAGCGTAAGGTAAAATTGTCCCTCCTGTTTTTTTTTTTTTTTTTTTTTTTTTTTTCCATTGGCTCATCCTTCGTTTGTCAAGTTGGGCAAATTCCGCGATCATCGAGTGTTATCGCCTCGATGAAGCATATTTTAAGGGGCTCTGTTTTTATCAAGTGGAAGCTAGAAAAGGTCACTCAGCCGCAATGTTGGCACGAAAAATAGGAAGCAGTTGCGCTGAAAATTTTTGTGAACATTTCGTTGGAGGGCCAGGCGAAAGGGCTTCCCCGGTTAAGTAATACAAGGAGACCCCAACTGGTGGAATTACCTCACCCTCCCCATTTGAGTAGAATTGCTTTATGATGAGAGAACAAAAAATGTAACTGCCTATCTTTCGTATACGCCCGTTATACGAATGCTGATCTGTGCGAGCATTGTGAAATCCATATTGTGTGAAGGTATCCATGTCTCCTACTACAATCAGTGTGGTAGTCCACGCGCAACGGTCGACTTGTACGAGGAGCATATTCGTTGCCCTGCGCCATTTCTGCGGATACGTGTGCAGTGCATACCGTTTGCATTGGTTTCTTCGTGACTCTCGCACACTGCACAGCGCCTACATTGCGGCACATTTCGCATCACCCTGCGCCGGGCTAAGAGGAAACCCCCATTTACACACCTTAGAAGATTCCTATTATGATATCTGTTAACGGGGAGAGATTCGACAATGAGAGAAGGTCCTGTTTCAAGTATTTTGTAACACTCATGTTCTTACTTGTACTCATGCTGCTTATGAGGAAGCAAAAGGAAGAGGAAGAGGAGATAAATAACAGAGCCAAAATGAACCTAAGGCAAAATGAAAATTACCGAAACTTCGCATTTAGCTATTTGAGAGAAATTAGCTTCTTGAAGTATGACTCCGTTGTGTACATATCGCCAAACAGAAAAATTATTCCCAGCATAAGATACATGAATAACTGTACAGTGTATGTCCAAGGGTATGACAACATTTTACACAACTTTGAAAACGTCTCAGTGGGAATCAGTGAAGAGAAGAATAACTTCTACATTTACGCGGAAGCAAATAATAGACAGGAAAATGCAACCTGTATAGATAATGCGTGTGGGGATGCTGGCGCTGGAATGATCAACACTGTACTAGTTGACACGACTCTGTTTCGAAATATGCAGATCGGAAGTTGTCACGAAAAGGACACTTCCTTGTGCTTTTTCGTATTCGTTCAGTTAAACAAAAGTAAATGCTACAATTTTAATAATTTGTCCTACTCCTGCCATGCACATAACACCGTGAAGAACCCTAATGTGTTTCTTGCGAGTAGTTACTGTTATATCATTTTGGCTAGCTCCAAGGTGGAACGTATATACGCATTTATTAAAGAGAAATTGATGGGAAAGGACCCATTTAACGAAAAGACTTCCACGAAGGACGTCGAAATAGTTACCCATTTTTGCGGAAATTTACTTAACCAAATCGCCACCATAGACGCGGTTAATGCCAGGCTGCTCTTTGTGCAGCGGTACATACGCAAGATTGAAAAGGAAGAGAAGGACGAGTCAAATGAACAAAGCGACAGCGATAGCCCCTCCGCGAGTAACGAGAATAACCCCAATGCAGACGATCAGACAAATATGCATGTAAATGTTAATACCGAGGAAAATCAAAGAGAGAAGCATCAGGGGTACACAAAATCGTACCTCTACAATAACAATTTTAAAAATGAAAATAACATCAACGCTTTGAACCTCCAAATCAGCTACCATTTTACCGTAATCAATTTAGCTTCAGAAAACAGGGACATAATCGAATATGTAGAATATACAAGGGACAAACCTGAGTTTTATCTCTTCCCCCCCATACACATAGCCTTCGACGAGAACTCCAACTTTTACTACATCGTGCAGCACGAAAATAACGGCATTTTAAATTTTATTTTCATTTCGCCGTCCACGCTGGTGATTTATTACACCTTGAAAATACGAGAGTTCTACTCCGGTGAGTGCTTCTGGAGAAATGTGCGTGTGCACGTGCAGATATGGGTAAATGCATATGTGTGCGTGCGCGGACGGCCCACTCTCTACCAACGCAATATCTCCCTTTTGCTTATTCCTCTGCAGGATGGTTGCTGAACTCGAGCCGCGATTACGACAGCAAGGGGTTAATTCTTTTTGGTAATTTTATATAAGGGTTGTTCATTCGTTTGCGGTGTCGCGCTTTTGTGTGTAACTTTTTTTTTTTTTTTTTTCTATTTATGTGTTGACTAGCCAAGCAGCTAGCTAGCTAGCTGTTTTTTTTTTTTTTTTTGTTGTTAATGTGTCATAACATATTTTCGCATTTTCACATTCCCGTCTTGCTGTGTCAGATTATTTCACGTCCCATGTGCACACTTCTTTTTTTTTTTTTTCCTTTAGGAGAATACCCACCATACGAAGATGAAATTCATGTTTGGGACATTCGGAATTTACAGCACAGGAAATACCTAGTTAACATTATTAAGACGTACTGAATTTAGTTTTTTCGTTTTGGTCTGAATGCCTTTTGTACGATTCCGTTTGTTATTCAGGCCACACGCACGCTTCTCACTCTTTTGCCTGTTTGTTCATTTGTTTTTTTTTTTTCTTTTTTTTAAATTAACTACACGGTTGAATGTGTCCATTCCTGAGGGACCCATCCAAATATCTTACGGTCTTTCCGTTCGCAAGTTTTACAACTTTGGTGCCTTGGTCATTTTGCCCCAATGCAGAATATGCCGAGCGTTGTAAAAAACATGTATGTTCCTGTCTGGGCCTGAAAAATGCAAACGCTACAATCGTGGTGGTGCCATTTGTTGGTAAAAGCTGCAGTGCCGCTTATACCATTTAACGATAAGGTTTCCGTGCAAACATGGGAGGCATCCCTTTTTAGGATATTACTCATAAAAGAAACAGGGGTATCACAATGGAGTTGCCCCTCTGTGTACATCTGAATGGTATACAATGTTACGACGGGTAATGCTGAAGCCACGAAGAATTGCCAAACTGGTAACAACTGTTCTGCACAAGAAAAGAAGTCCTCGTCATATGCAAGTTTTCCTTGTTAGCATATTCTCACATATACGTAAGCTCTAACATGTCATATTTCGAAACCTTTACAAGTATGTGCTTAGAAAAGGTTTACTTTATGTTTGCATGTGGGCCGCAAAGTGTGTTAAACTCAAAATTCTTGGACGCCAGAGTGGTTGCATGACAATTCTGGGTATACTACGCGCCAAGCATATGTATATTAATCTATACGTTCATGCGCTGGTTTTACTCTATGCTAACTGAAGGGTCACCAAAACATGGGAAGTAAAAATGCAATTTTGCTTCATAAAATGCTATCATTTAAAAAATATATAATTCTTTTTTTTTTTTTCAATGTACATGGGGTTTAGGTAGGCGTGCATACCACAAGGCGTAAATTTTCATGGGCGCGTAATGAGAACTTGTATTATATATATATTTTTTTTTTTTTTCCTCTACAAATTGCCCTTGTTTTCTTTTTGCGCGAAACTGCCATTCATTCCTGAGCCATTTTAAAACATACGTTTAACAAAATGCAGAAAAAGTGAAAACCATCCGAACGCAACTCTGCTATTTTTTTTTTTTTTACTTAGATTATGTCAAAATTGTTCGAATCAAACAATTTTTTTTTTTTGCTGCCACAGAACGAAGTTCTATATAATTATTATACAACATTTATTTTTGTGCGAACTGGTACTATTTTTCTGTAAGTGCCAGTAGGTGGTATGTACATAAATTGTATGCATATAGAGGCAGCTACAAGTTATAATTGTATAATCATGGCTACTTCTACAAACAACCATTAACCTTGGGTTTGTTTCAGCATTTTATTTAAATGGATAGCACCATGTGCCTATAATAACATTGGGTTGACATCCCCGAGTGTTTCTCCCTGCATTTATACAATTCAAAACGTATATTTTGTTAATTTTTGTCTAAAAAATGAGACCCAAAAAAGGGGAGAGAAGGCTTGATGGATACATTAGACCAAGCGATATGCTCACACGCACCTATGTGACCGTTGTGTGAGTTGACGACGCGTTTGGTTTACTTATACATACGGAGGCTCAATAGTCCATACACATACGTGTATATGTACAGCCCCACGTGAAAAAAAACGAAAAGAAAAAAAGGGGGGCACATCGTTTTTAAACGAGTGGAAAAGCATCACCTCGTGTGCCCCCCATGATCATTGTTTAATCCCCCGTCTGCAAGCATGTCACTAACGCTTTTTACTAATGACAAGAGGAGAGAATATTTAGGCAGTAACAGACCAGAAGGTCGCGTGGGACATTCCCTACATCATTACTATGAATTAAGCGCAACGGAGGAAGCGAGTGCCTCGTCGGGAAGAGACGACGATGAAGACACGCACCAGACACTCGCAGCACACCGGATGGACGATGCGTATTCGTGCGCGATAAAGTCTGGGTTTATTTCAAGTCAACAGGAATGTAAATGTGGACAGGCCGAAATAAGTGGTAGAAACGGTGGCGATGATGTGGAAGGCGAACTAAGGGAGGGAGAAGAATCCCCAAAAGATAACCCGGAGGAGCAGACATACAAAGAAGATAAATTATTCACCCAATGTCCTAACACTGCAAACCATTACATAAGTAATGACGACCATCTGGGTAGTACGTCTTATGGGGGAAAGAAGGGTTACCATAATAGGTTCACCCATGGGAGGTATAAAGTCGTTCTCTTCGGGGGAGGGGTACCGGAAGAGGCGTTTGTAAAAAATTATGCAAACGGATGTTCACAAGGACAGGGGGACGAAGAAAATGGCGCCTACAGTAAATACAATATGATGTCTGTAGAGAATTCTCTAGAAAAAACTTTTAATGACCTATACATTTGTGAAGAGGAAAATGACGATTTTGAGAATTGGGTGAATGTGAAGACGCATAATGTTCCTGAAGCGAGGGCATTCCACGCGTCTTGTATTGTTAACTTGGGATTAACTGGTGTTTTTTTGTTTATCCATGGGGGCAAAGTGAAGAATGACATGCTCGCGGATGATCGACTCTGTGCCTTGAACTTGAGCAGAATTACATATCGTGGTGGGCGAAACCGGAGTGGCAGCAGATGTAGCGTAGAACTGGAGGCGAAGGACGAAAGTGACACTAGCGACAACCCCTTGGCAGAACAAAATTATGAGCATAATCAGACCGACTGCAATGATCATCCGGATGAATCTGAGGGAGAACACCTTCCCGAAGACGACCCTCTGAGGGAGAACGAACCTGACCGCGCTAACAATGTGGTTATGGAAGAGGATCGGAATGAAGAGGACGAGGAGGGCGACGACCCCACAAATGAGGGACCTCAAAATGGTGTAGTAAAAAAACTAGCAGAGGAGGAGATGGTGGAAGAAGAAGAGGAAGCGCTTGGCGAACACTTAACTGGAGGAAGCAAAAATGGTGAAGCCTCGAGGGGGGAAGACAACCTTGATGTGGATATTGACCCGGCTTCCCTAAAGGAAGAAACATGTAGTGATGCAAAACCAGATGCGGAAAAGTTAGGGGCTCCTCCCCAAGAACAGAACGTTGCAGCCAATCGGAAGAAGAGGAAATGGGCTTGTTCATCATCCCATTTGTGCTCTGCATCGAGCGGGTCTGTATCCAGTGAATCTGCCTCGAGTGCGTTCGTTTCCCCCTCCTCATCGTCATCCTCTTCCAATTCGTTGCCTCCATGCGACTCTGCCTTTTTCCGGTCCAGCTATTACCGCGCACGTGATAACAAATTTGACGAGGACGATGAAGGCGTTCTTGTGAATTCCCGCGTCCCAGCTAAAAGTTTACTGCTCAGGGGAAACAACTCCTCTTGTGGTAGTGCCTCTTCTGAAGAAGACTCAGATGAGGACACGGGGAAAAATAAACATTCCTCACTGAAAAGGGTTAAAAGGACATGGGTCCACATCCAAACAGTAGGTAGGAAGCCAAACAGTAGATATGGACATACCCTCGATTTTCTATATCCCCATTTAGTGTTATTCGGGGGAAATGAAAATGTGTGCGATGATGAGGAAACTTTTTTTTGCAAAAATGACCTCTGGGTATTGAACATAAAAAAAGGGAAAACAAAATATACAAAAAATGAGAGGAAAAAAATTCTTTACTTTCAGTGGCAAGAGGTAGAGTACCAATCTGTGAATCCTTTGGGCAGATACTTTCACGCCACCACCGTATGGTATGACGTAGAAAATAAAATGAACAATTTAATTTTGTATGGAGGTAAAATGAGAAAGAAGACAAGTGTCAGCAACAGATTGTTAACTCTTCAGTATTATGGAAATAAATGGAGGTGGTCCATTTTGCCCGTTTATGTAAATCCTCTGAATGAAAACAGAGCATGTCACGCCTTGGTCTGCGCCCAAAATCATATTTTTATCATTGGGGGTGAAGAATACACTTATAAGTATATCGAGAAAATGCCATCCGCCTTGTATTCTTTTGAGTCGAAGAAGTTTCAATATATTAACGACTTTAGTGCCAAGGCCTGTTTAAAATGCTTTGCAAAAAATGAGACGATTTATTCCTGGGGAGGATTTACAGACGTATCGTGCAATCAAATTTTTTTACCCAACAATTTTGTTACCATTGATGTGAACCCCCATGTTATGTATATACAAATGAAGGAAGACCTTGCAGATGAGTATGATGAAAATAACAACCTCGTTGTGAAGGAAGAGCCAGAATCCGACGATGACATTTACAATCGTATGAATAAAAGAATTTTAAAAATACAGAATAGGAAGATGGAACTCGAGAAGGATCTACTGTACCAGATAAAGCTAAATGAAAATTTAAATTTTCGCATCAAGTCGCAGATGGTGCAGTATCAGAGGCTGGTTCATCTGCTAAATGTAAAGCAGAGTCAGAATGTTCATCTGATAAACGCCTTCAAGCAGCAGAGCCTTCCCCTGAACGATGGGAGCGTTGGCTGCACCATTGCAGGTGGCGTCTCCATGTGCCACTCCTCATCGCACACCCTGCCGAGTTCCATTCCATACGACGTACCTTCTGGCATACACCACATCGCATCGCACGACCTTCCACACGGTTCATACCACAGCCTGCAAGCTATGCCTTTGTACGAACCGAACCCCAGCATCAATATGAGCACCACCTACATGAACAGCAACAACAACTACGGCCATTATAACGGTGAAGATTTTTTGAAAATGTCGATAAGCCCACAGGACAACTTTGCCCATCTGATGACTCCCAACAATATGAACATTCATGCCAGTGAGTTGCAGGGCGAGTACGAGAAGCAAACTATGAGTGAGCTTCCCGTGGGCGACCCAGACGCGTACAATAATATGCTATCAAATGAGAAGGGTAACAAGGACGTGGAGGAGCAGCTGCGGTTTGAGGCAGGGGGAACGGCGGATCGTTCCGGTGTACCAATCAACCAAGTGAGCGCAGCGGGCGAAAATCCCCCATGTGGTGGTGAATGTCACCCCAGCGAAGGATACCCTCCCCCTTGCGAACAGGTCAGCAGTGTCTCCGTGAATGCGCCTTACCAAACGTTTAATGGCATGTCAGAACTGTGCGCTATGAATGGAGGGCAGCTCCAGTTGAATGAACGTACAAGTGGTTACTCCAATGCAGCAGGTCATCCGTATAATGGAATGAATCAACCATCCGACATGCCCATACCGAATAACACTTCTTTTGTGAATGATTATTGCACGTGGATACCCCTGGATGTGTCCACAACTAACCTCCAGGAGAGTGACAGCAACGCTAAAATTGACAACCCCTCGTCAACAGAGAGGGGCGTTATTGGTAACGAAAAGGAAGGAAGCACAGTTACGGGCACCAACAACGAGAGTGTGCAAAACCAGGTCGAGGCGAATTACGTAAACAAAGAGGCGCCTACTCAACGGGCTCGACGAAAAACAGCCGCCAAGTGCTTGCAGCTGATTGAGCAAGACAGGCTCAATAGGATGATGAGTGAGAAGTAGCGCACCTTGGAACGAAGAAAAGGGAAGAAGCAAGCCACGTTAATATTTAGCTGGGTGGCGGATTTACTAACTCATTTGTGAATTTTCGAATAAGTTAAAAAAAAAAAAAAAAAAACAGCTAGAGAGCCATACCGACGCACAGACACACCACTTTTGTGATGCGGTTGGCAAATGATTTGACTCTAATTAGAACATCTCCATTCGCATACCGTCGTTTTCTGCAGTGCAAAGTTGCACTCTATTTGCTCCGCATATTTGTTTTCGCCTATTCGTTTTTTTTTTTTTTTTTGGCCGATTTCATTACATCCGATTTAATTTACTCATATTTTTCTCTTCTTTTCACATTCCCCCCTACTCTTTACCCTTTTTAATAACACTATGTCTATCACTCCTTCTTTTATGTCCACATAAATTGTGAATGGCGCCAAACGCATTTTAAAATAGCCTTTCTTTTACGCATTAAGTTGGAGAGCAGAAATGCACAACGGTGGATACGCGAGAACAGATTGTTGCTGGCACGGGTAGGCAACACTGGCTCAGGTTTGGGGGCATTGTCCCGGGTTGCTCGCCTGCAGTGTATCAATGAGGATCCCTCTAATCTCGGTTTATACCCCCGCTAAGGAGGCGACACCTCACGTTGAGCTTCGTCATCCAGTTGGAAACGCTACGAAGGAAGTGTCCATTTGTCACGAAATCCTTGTGGAACCCTTCCCCTTGGAGGAAGGCTACATTCTGCACGAACCCTACTTTGATTAGATACTTTTTCGACTGGAAATCCAACACCATGTTTGTGTTTTTCATTTTGTACAAATAGCCATTTGAGAGGTATGCATTTTTGTAACGTGTTCTTTTCTGTTTGACCAGTTTGCAGTAGCTAGCTAATGTGTCTTGTTTCAACATGAGCATGACCATATATTTGCAAAGAGTGAGGTTTCCGTTTTTACAAAATAGGGATTTACAAGGATGTTTTTTTTTTCCTCCTCGTTTGTTCTTTCTCTCATTTTTAAAAGCAACGGTGTAGTTTCGCACCGTCTTTGCGTGAATGTTTTGAGTGTACTTATATCTATACAGCTTAATGATTCGTGATTTTTCCTCTGAGAGTGAACAAACGGGGGGGGTAAAAAGATATGCGGTGGAATCTTCACCCATTCGTTGGTTTCTCCCCATTTGAGGTGGATACCCCTCCTTCGGATTCATCAAGCGGTGATTGGACAAAACTCGCTTCACGTACATACCCCAAATGGACATTAAATTTTGCCCATGGGGTAGGTACTGGTAATTTTTAATTATGAAAAAGAAAATCGTTTGGCTTAAAAAGCAAAAATGGAAATTCAGAACTTTTAAGTAGCTTTTGAATATATCAACTATGATATCGAATTGGTCTGAAATTATATCCTTCACTTTGGAAGGGTCTTCTCCCCTCCACTGACTTTTCCCTAATGCATGTATTCTTTCCCTCAAAAGGAATTTTTTGTAATTGTCTTCTTCCTCCCCGTTGGTGTGATCAGTGTGACGACTGACCATGCGTGATTCGTTCCTGCTCTGCTGAGTTTTACCTCTTCCTCTGAACGTACCTTCCTCCACATCCTTAATCAATCCGTTTAACCAGTTTAGATGATTCAAAATGGGGATCTCGAAGGAGTGAAATGAGACATATCTGTAAATCTTGCCTCGTACAAGGGCCTTTAAAATTATATTTATTTGGTGCAAGCTTAGATCATTTCTCCTCTTCTCCGCAATTTTCAGTAAGCATTTGTAGAAGTACACGTTTCTGTGCCCTTTTAACACCCCGCTGTGGATGATTCTGTGCAGATTTGCTACATTTTTGTACTTGTTCCTGCACGCTTTGCTGTTATTCTTTGGTAGGACGTCTTCATGCTCATGTATGGCCACGTGAATTTTGTTTCTCTCTTCGTTCAGCAGTAGGCGGTGGGCGTTGCTTATTCTTTTTATCTTGTGCAGTGTCAGCATTTGTACATTCGTGTGTAGTACGTGGGGTAGCTAGGCCCTTTTCCGCGCTCTTTTCGCAGGTGCGCAAGTGGCAAGTAGAGCAAAGGAGCGGTTAATACTCTCCTGTTTGTTTTCCCCCTTTTAGCCTTTCCTACACGCCCAACAACAATTTACGCCGTGTTGCCAATTTTCTGTTCACACGATAATCCCCGTTATGCAATTTTTTCCTCCTCCCTCCACGTTCCATGATTATGATTCCTTTTGTTCTCGTCTCCACTGATTTATGCTCTATTTGTGAAAACGACACTTGGGTGTAGCGTGGTCTTCCCAAGCGTTTGCTGCATAATCGTATGTTCAAACCACGCCTCGCAATTATACGCATAGGCAATACTGGGTGCCTTTTTTCGAAGTGACTCTCTGTGTCCCGAACGCAACGCACATTTGTGAATGCCCCTGCGCTTCAGCACATTTCTGCAGCACCAAGTGCGTTCCCTTTTTGTGACGTACAAGAGTGGGGGTAAAAGGCATCTGCGCCAAGTTTGTCATTTATGCCATTTTTGCCACTTTTTACCTGAACGGTTCATTTTTTTTTTTTTTTTCTGGTTTTTCAGTTTTTGCCCAGGCGTGTGAAACCTTTCGACGCAACATTAGTGTTGTTTGCTCCTATAAGGATGACGCCTACTCCCCTCGTCTGCACACAAGTTGGGAGAATGGGGCAATTTCTCTAACCGTAGCCGCCGTCAAATTTGCAACGGGGGAGAAGTGCCCAAACGGGGTACACCACATAGAGCGTGCTGAAGAGAAGAGGGAGACGTACTCTTTTCCTACCCTTCCCCAGAAAAGTATTGTCAGCCGCTCAAATGCAACATGGCTAGCGATGAGGAAGGTAAGTGCCCAATAGGCAGAATGGAATGACATGGTCCCGATGCGCACTCTACATGTGTAACTGCATGCCCACGAAGCTGAGCGTTTTAACCTTGCCTCGAACTGCGTCACAATGTCCATTTTATTACTAACCGGTGTGTTAACCGCCTTACCGCAGCGATCCCCGGGGAGGAAGGCGATCCTCCCAGCGAGGACCTCTACACGAAGAGAAAGAAAAAAAAAGAACGAAACGAAAGCGTTTACTTTGATAAGGTACGGAAGAGCGAATACATCTGTGTGGAAATCCCAGGGAGAATCAAAAAAGGCAGCAGAGGATTGTCAGCCGTTGAAAGCTTAGGGGGGATTAAAAAAATAACAGAATTATTTCATCTCCAGAATAATGGACACAGTCATGAAGAAAATTTAATCTTAAGAGTTAACAACAATGACATGTTTTCTTCCTTCGTGTCAGCCAATTCAGCAAAAGTGAACAATGTATTAATTAAAATTAAAAGGACCAGGAAGAACATATACAAATTTGAATTCCTGGGGTTTGTTCGATACATGTACTACTTTGATAACATGATCGACTTTTACTATATCCCCACGTTTTATAACAGGCGCGATTACAGCACTAATTATATACATTACTTAACGAGGGGGGGCCAAGAGAGGGGAAAAAAAAAAAAAAAAAAAAAAAATCAGCAGAAGAAGAAGCGGCGGAAGAAGAGGTGGACAAAGAGGAAGGAAGATCGCGTGACGCATTTAACCATTTGGAAAATACCTTTACACATGGAAGGGGTCAAAACTTCTTCCAGACCACGCTTCCTCCAAGTGGACAACTGCTGGCCGATAGAGCGATAGGACAACTAGGACCCCATCAAAATGGTGATAAAGAAAATATGCCCAACATGGATTACTTTCCAAATGGTCCAACACACATCTGGAATAACATAATGGACACACAGGTGCACAACAATACGGAGAATATCTCGAACATGATGAACCTAAATGCACAGATGTATGATTCTGATAAAATGGCTAGCTATGGATTAGGCAATTTTCAAAATATGACAAGTAACGATTACATGGGGCATAATAAAGACGCGCAGTTGTTTTTACCCAAATGTGGAAATAACGAGAATGATGCGAATTTCCTTGTGTCCAGTTCGAACGGAGGAAGGGGGACAGAAGGGGGAGAGCATGGAGATGGCGTCTACCCAATTACCATTGAAGAAAAGGAGGAAGACAACAAGGTGGGCTCCTCCACCGACATGCGAATTGGTGAAATGGGGCACAGTGTGGAAATGGCCACGTGCAGCAACAGAATGAACGTTGCCAATTCTGCAACCCCCCTACGTGTAAACCTCCAAGCGCAACTTCCAGGTGGAGGACCATCCCCCTTTGACGACGCCAGGTTTAACCACATGATGCAAATGGGTCCCCAAGAGGACGACTATTTCTCCGACTCAGGTCACAATGAATTGTACAAAAAAATAATAAGTGGTAAAAATAATATTGAATTATTCGACCAAGTGAAGGAGAGTGAATTTTCCTCCGACGAAAGCGAAGGGTACGAATTAAACTGTTGCATCCATAGCAAAAGCACTAATCCATATTTCTACAGAAATTACGAAGCGACAACTACGAGTAGGTATCTCAGGGAATACAAATATTTAATAAGCAAATTTACTGCGCCGATTTTTTCGAACGTGGAAGCAAGCAAGGAAGAAATGGAGAAGTTTATTCAAGAGCTTATCATTAACAGAACTGAACAGGGAGAGTCGGGAGTTTCCACACTGCAGGGCGTGGTTGGGATGACCCCAAGTGTGCACGCGGTAATGAAGGAACAAGTGCAGAGTCGTAAAAATTTGGGTAAACACGTGGGTAAGTATTACGATGCAGCAGGTGGGGGGGGCGTCAGACGGGGTGACGACGGAGAGCGGCATGTGGAACAGCGTGTCGGTGAAGATGCAAGTGTGCATTCTGTTGACCACTCGGATGAGCGCTCGGACGAGGACGACCACGATATGAGCGAATCTAGAACCACAAGCCGAAATGTACACCACGCAGAAATGCAGAGCAACCAAATTATAGTAAGTAAAAAAACAGTCCACTGTAACCCCATAGCCAAATTTGATGACCCCACCCTTCCTTCTATCCCATTCGATTCTGCATTAAAAAAATACGTGTCCGATAAGTTATATAAAAGGGTAAAGGATCTGTTCGAAGTGAGACCCATCTGGTCAAAGGAAGTCATATTGGAACATCTTGACAGTGTGAGCACATACTGCCTCAAGAGTTGCTTCTCGCGCATTTGCTTCTACTTCGCGGATGGCCCCTGGAGACGCACCTATTGTAAATATGGGTACGACCCGCGGAAGGACCCCTCCAGTTATATCTACCAAACCATAGATTTTAGGGACAACTACTTTAGAGAGATTAAGATGAAGAGTGCAAATGAAATGAACAGAATTATTCTAAAGAGAAAAAACTTTATCGATAGGGTAGTTACAAAAATTATCAAAAGGGTAAATGTTTCGGGTACGAGGAACACAAATAAAAAGGACAAACGCGAGGGCACTTCTCAAAATGGGAGTAACACAATAAGCGTGAAAAAAGAATCTCACACGGATCAAGCAGATAGGGATGAAAACGAAAAAAGAGATTTTAACATATATTCCGAATGGCGGCAAAGTTTCCCCCAACATTCTGACGACCATGCTGCGGTTCCAAATGGAGACAAATCTGGCTACGATCCATCAACGAGTAACCAGTACCCGAAAGACATAAATGATCTTAAAAATATGTTCGACGTATATTCAAGTGCTGTTTCGTCAAATGATGAAATTACTCCACAAATGGATGAAGAAATTAATGACATCTTTCAGTTTTTAAAAAAATCCATCACCTGTCATTTCAGAAAAAGTTTTTCAGCGGAGTCCCACTTTTCCGTGAGCCCTCTGAAACTTTCAACGGTGTATCAATACGTAGACATATACGACAACAACGTCGCAGATTATTTATCCAATTTGAGGACTCAGGACGTGTGTACGAAGGATTACGGGTGGATGAGCAGCAACGATATCGCCAAAATTAGGGACATTCTGTTCGTCCGGTCGGCGACGCTGAGGCGGGCCCACATAAAGTGAGGCGATGGCGCGGTCAAGTGGGGGTGGTGTTAAAAACGAACGGGAAATAACTGCAGGGGGGGGAAATAACTATGAGCTAGCTTAATTTGTACTTTTTTTTTTTCTTTTTTTTTTTTTTTTTTCTACACTGTTTAGCTTTTTTTCCCGAATGTAGCCTTTTTTTTTTTTTTTTTTTTTCTCAAAGTTGCACAC
>NW_012192625.1:127232-132689 GCF_000956335.1 Plasmodium fragile | reverse complement strand
TTTTTTTTTTTTTTTTTTTTTTTGTGAACTGTTCATATATAAATGTGGAAAACGGACAAATGGCATTACCATGTGCTGAGCAGAAAGAGGCGAATATTTTTAAAAATATGTTGCCAAAATGTTTAATCAAAAAAAGGGTGCTGATTCGTGAAATTGTAGACCACACGTTGTCATGTTTTGTTTTTTGTCTACTTTAAATCAACTTTAATTCTGCATAAAATAACAGTTCGATTGTAGAATTTTGGAAAGTAGAAAAAAAAACATACACGGGATTTATTTCAGTTCCCATCTGCGCCTTCTAAATGGTCTTTTAAAATTGCTTTAATATTAATTTTCCACAAGCGCTAAAATTAGTAGCCATTTATTTTGCAGCACACTCACACCCTTTCGGTGAAAATGACTTTTTAGAAAAATATATGTACCTTACTGATAATGTACACCTTTGTCAAGCCTTCTTGTGATAACATTTGTACGTTACAATGTACAGGTGGGCGCAAAAAAAAAGGAAGACATTCTCGTAGGGGGGTAATGAGAGGTACCTGTTAATGTGGAAAACATTGCGCTTTGTAAAAAGGCCATTTGTCAGAAGAAAAAACATCCTGCGAGAGCGCATGCGTGATGTGCACGATGGGAAGAGCATTTTTTCACGCGCGATCATTTATTTTCTATTGGTACCTTGCGTGGAGAGGGCAATTCGCCAAGCGAAACAAAGTTTGGGGATCTTTCTATAACATGTTTGAAACGAGTTTGTACCATTTTTTTTTTTTTTTTTTTCCCTTTTTTTCGTGTTTTCTCTTTTTTTCACTTTTTCCGCAAAACGTTAAGACAAAGGCACCCGAATGACGGAACGGCGAAACATATAGTGCGCGAGAGTATCCAAGCAGATGCACAGCTTATCGCAAATCTGCACGCCAACCAGTGCAGAAACGTAAGCGTTCATCAGAAGGACCAGCCAAAGGGAAGTAAATAACAATGAACTACCAAGTGTAAAGAGGAATAAAAAAAAAAAAAAAAAAAATGCGCGTTAACCTAGTCGATGGAGAAATTGATGCTATAGAAGAGGGGAACTTGAAGGGGAAAAGTAAAAATGGAGAATATGTGCAAGGGAATGACGAATCAAATGGGTACACAGAATTGGGAAGAAAATCCCAAGTGCAAAAAGACTTAACGAGCGAAAGGTATCGCATACGTGAAAACTACATAGGTTATAAGCAAACGTTCCATGAAAAGGGGAATCTGGTTGATATCAAGATGGAGGGAGAGTCCAATGCTAAGGAGGATATCTGGTTGCAATCCCCCCACAACGATACAGAACATTACAACATCATGTCCAGCACTGAAACAGTGGCGTCTTCAAATGATAGTATTGCGGACATGTACGAAACAAACTACAAATATTTCTCAGTGAGGAAATCTTCCCTCAGTGAAGACTCCCTAGGATCAGCATCCGACGGGCAACATAATTTAAAGTTGGACAAAATCAAGCGCAGCAAAAACGGTATATTCGAAGAGGATAGACGGATTCTTAGGCTTCCCAAACTGTATAGAACGTGTGAACCCCTCAATGGGAAGACACGCACAGAGGAAAACGCTTTATCAAAGGATGCCAAGGAGGAAAAACACAAAAGAGACGACCATGTGGTGTACCTACCAAACCGCGTCTACCTGCAAAGAAGCAATGGGAAGGTTGTAGAAAAGAATAGCATAAGCAACTTCAACCCGCTAGTCCATGTAAGTAATATGAACTATTACTGTAATCCTTGTGCAAAGCAAAACGGTAAAGACAATCACTTCACTTATGACTGCACGTATGATAATCAAAATGGATCATTGCGGTATCGCTGTCACCCCTCGTGTGAGCAGCATGACAGCAAGTGTCTTCATGAAGGAGACCGCTTTAAACAAAATGAGGGTAATTTTTATATGAACAAAAAATGCTCACTAGAATTTGATAATTATTTGAAAGGCATGTACTTCACGAAGAGGTCCTATATGGAGGCAGAACTGAGGAAAAAATGCAGCCATTATTTTCTACCCCTTAGAAGGCCCTTCCGTGATGATGGTTCTAGCGGGAGGCCCGTTGCCTCTGGTGGCCTCCTCCGTAAGCGTGAAAGTGGTTCTAGCGGCAGATTTAGCGATGAATCTAGCGGCAACTTCATCTTCGGATTAAGCGCTGACCCTGTTGACCCTGGTGAGCGGCTCAACGATGGGACCCACCCGCACGGGGAAAAGCATCAAAACGGCTCGCACAACCTGAGAAAGGGACACAAATGTAATGGGGACGAATATCACCCAGGAAAAAATGCCGACCACGAGAGCCCATCATGTCCGAAAAGAAATAATTTATTTTCCCAATTGCTTAAAAATCTCAAGCTGTTGGGATATGCCATATTTTTTTGCTTCTTCATGAGCAACGGAAATAAGGAAATGAAGGAAAAACAAAACTCCACGCGCAGCGGGAAAAGAACCTTTCCCCACTCGTCCTCCCTTAAGAGTGAAAGGATGCGAAAACAGAGCCTCCAAGCGGAGCTGAAACAGATCGCATCGAAAAAAAAGACGCACAATATGCAAAAATGAAAGAATGGTTCGAAGGCCAAAAATAATCCAAACAAATGTGCAGATGATTTTTATAGTCTACGTGGGAACGGATTAAATGAAGACACTCTAGTAGGAAAATGGAAACGTATATGAGTTGGACCAAATTGTAAATAAAAGGGTAACGCAGAATTGGAATTCGCGCGCAAAAAAAAAGGAACAAATAAATTTGCTGTTTTTTTTTTTTTTTTTCTCAAAGTTGCACACAAGTTGGTACACGCACATGGCGGAGAAAAATTGGCCTTTCAACGTGCATAACTGGGCATTTGTAAAATACAGTCCGGGAGGGATCTCCATCCATCGATCTGTCCATCCGTTCATTAACACAAATTATGCTCACACGTGTGACACGACAACGGGGAAATAAAAAAACAAAAAAAAAAAATTTTCGCTAGCTCTAGGAGGGGGGTATTTAGCGCGACGCGACCCCCTTTTTGTGTGTAATAATAAAATGAAGACTAAACAAACTGCAGCATTGGCATGTTCATCACAGTAATGACGAATGGTACCCCCTCTTACCCTGGAAAGGTGCGCATAAAGCCTGTGCACACATTTCAGCTCACACCTATTTGGAGGCTGTAAAATGTAATTAAACCATATCGCCCAGCGCAGCAAATATTTCTTTTAAAGCTTTCGTGTCATCAAAGCACATGTTATGAAGACTCATGGCGAACATAATCGACTTATACTTCATCCGAGCTGCATGGTCCTTCATAAACTGAGTACAGAACATTTCCAAGTAGGGATGATTCCTTTCTCCAAAAATGATTTCCGTTTCTTGTTCCACCGAGAAGGGCATAATTATATTGTGAGAATGTACCCACACAGCAAATTTCCCATTGGGCGAGATAAAAAAAATGTTATAATTTTTATAACAAACGAGGGTGTATACATACGTTACTATTTCGTCCTTGTGATGAATATTCACCGTTTTTTTTATTACCTCTGGGATGGCCTTGCTTGGGGGATCTTTTCTCTCAGATAGCTGCCCATTTTTTTTTTTGTCACTCAGCATGCCATTGTTTTCATGCGTGTTGAGTTTTTCCATTGGGTTATTTACCACATGGCAACTTAGGCTGCTCATCATACGGTTGTTATCTTCTATGTCTTTTGCGATAAAGCAGTTGGTATGACTTGTCCTCCCGTTGCTGATAGGACACTCGTCGTTCCGCTTGCTGTGTGGGGATGTTTGTTCGTCCGCCATCGTTCCGTTTCATGTGTGATTTATCTGTTATGCAGCAAGTGGGCACGTATGAATGATTAAAAATACGTATGCAGTGTTGGTCAGATTTGTACCTACAAACTAGCGCGCCCAGGGCATGCCTTCCTCCCCTTGGCTTAACTTTTCTACACCAGTAAGTTATGCGCAGGAACGACTTAAACTTAATGTCGCTTTTTTATGTACTAAAGGAGATGCGCAATATTTGTTCGTAAAGAAATTTGTTTTTTTCTCAATCTCTCTATATGTGAAACAAAAAAAAAAAAAAGAGAGAGAGAGCAAGAGCAGCCTTTGCAAACAGTGCAACTTTTAAACGCTCACGTGTGAATAGTCTTAAATTATGCGAACAATCCGTTTTGGCCGAATTTTTTTTTTTTTTCTGCACAAATTATCCCCCCAATTGTAGTTCTAATATTCAATGTATCTTCCTTCCAACCGTCGGAGGATATCCCACGCGTGTAGGATTCTCGTGGTGGGTTCATTTACATACCGTTCGTATGTGTTATAGGATGAGGACGGTGAGTTATGCACTTTTTTTTTCAAGTTGGCGTTTTTTTCGGGTCGAACTGACCTACAAAGCGGGAGTCATTCCGCATCTTTAATCTCTAATGCATGTCGCTATACTTTGTGCTTGTCCCCTCCCTGAGGTACCTCCATCTGAGAATTTCATATTAGGCACGCGTAATGTGGAATTGGGAGGGGGGGGGCGAATGCAAGTGCAGCGGGGCGTACGAAGTGCATGAGTGAGTGTTGCCCTCGGTGGATTCCCTTCTCGTCTGTTTTTTTTCAGTCAAACGCCTTTTTTTTTTTTTTTCCTGTTTCCTATATGGTTCCAACTTGGAAGTCATGAACGGTACATTACTGGTGGGGATAATGTATGTCCCTGCCCCGCATGCATGGGTGTTCTGCATTCTCTGTTTTTTCTGCCGACCTGCCCATGTATTTTTCACTGCAGTTGCTGCGCAACACACATATGAAAAATTTCCGTTGTGTGGATAAGAAGAAAAAGGGTACAAATTTTTACGCCTTCCAAAGTGATGTGCACAATTTGGGTATAGTTCTTTTTTGTGGGCCCCCCTTTTGCCACTTTGAAAATTCCAACCGTCTGCACATTTCTGCCCGTGCGTAGAAACACACCTCTACGAAATGGTAAGAAGTGAAAGGAAAACTTAAGCGCTCACATTTTGATCTACACAATTTATTCGACCATAAATTTTATCGAGGAATGGAGGAAGTGCTACAAAGTGTAGGAAATCATCTTAGAAAGCGGATTAACAAAAAAAGAAAAATAAAATACAAAGCAGAACAGAACAAAACAAAACAAAAACAACCAGGTGCTGCAATTTTTCAACACGTGCCTGCGTTATGTTTGCAAAAAAATGTAACTTTAAAGGGGGTGAAATAAATCAATGTGTTTTCCAAACAGGACTGGGTGTTTTTTTTTTTTTTTTTTTTTTTTTTTCTTGGCAAGATCCACCACGTGGGAATATTCTGCCAGAAGACAATCCCTTGTGTGATGGCTGTTTCTGTTTCGTACAAAATGGGTGACCATAAAAGTGGAGGTTCCTCCGAAGAAGGAAAAGAAGAAAAAAGACAAATCAGTTGGTAATTATGTAAGAAAAAAAAAAAAAAAAAAAAAAAAA
>NW_012192625.1:99619-127132 GCF_000956335.1 Plasmodium fragile | reverse complement strand
TTTTTTTTTTTTTTTTTTTTTTTTTTTTTTCTTGGCAAGATCCACCACGTGGGAATATTCTGCCAGAAGACAATCCCTTGTGTGATGGCTGTTTCTGTTTCGTACAAAATGGGTGACCATAAAAGTGGAGGTTCCTCCGAAGAAGGAAAAGAAGAAAAAAGACAAATCAGTTGGTAATTATGTAAGAAAAAAAAAAAAAAAAAAAAAAAAAAACCCTTTCTGGTACGTGCGTGGAGCTTATCAACGGTGGAACCGGAAGAATTCCTCCCCTTGTAGGAATGACCCACCAGTGAACACTACGCCAACGTGCTATTCAAATGTGCATCCCGTGAAAGGAAAAGGAAAGAACCACTCAAACAGGGGTTGCCATTCGTATGAGTTGTTTGTATTAATCGTTATGTACACAAATAGGCAACGAAGTTTAATCAGTCAAGCACATAAAACCATTTCCCCATCATTGCAACTGCGCCTGTTCTCATCCTTATTCATTTTTTTTTTTTTTTTTACGTCAATTTTGTTTTATCCATTCTGTAAGACTCTTTCACTGCAATGTTTTTTTTTTCTAAATCAATTTTTCTAGCATATGTACATATACGTGTGATCATCTTTTCTTCCGCATCATACAGAGCACACATTTTTATTTTTCATTTTTTTTTATCAACGTGTAAGTTACCACATTTACTAGGGCAGTTAAAATTTTTTTTTTCTTGTTCACAATTTGAATGTGCCACGCAGGGGCAAATGACACAGTTTTTGTGTGCACGTGAATCTCTAAGTGTATGCACATGTATGTATTTGGCAAATGATGCATTCACATGTCGAATAAGACGAGTAAACATTGTGCACATAATTTTTTAAGCAATCATGTAAGAACTGCTTAGATAAAATGTTTGTCTATTGTTAAAAAAAAAAAACAAAAAAAAAAAAAAACAACGACATCAGTATGTACATCCACACATGGACTTGTAGGATGAATGACTCATTATATGGTCCTTCACTGACCCGTTTTGTAAATCTATACCCGTTTGCATCCTTATCATGTTTCTCATTTGGTTATACTTAGCTGTATATTTTTATGCAACTGTGCCTTGGTGACCTCGATGCGTTTTTTTTTTTTTTTTTTCCTAGTTATATTTGCGTTCTTTCTTCCTCAAGAAGAAGAGTTACCCTCACGAGTACGTACATACATTTGTTCACGGGTAACTTGAGGTACAAATACATACACACACATGTGCAACATACCCATTTGCTACCCTCCAAAGTGCGCACTTGCATAGGCAACCACTGCGTTCGCGTAATGTGGTTTGTTTTCTTTTTTTTTTTTCTGTGAAAATTAGTTTTCTTTTTACTTCTTTGTCCCCTCCAAAATGATTGCCAACCAGTTAGTTAAGTTTCACACATACGGCAAATTTTATTGACTCTCTTTTGTCATCTAAATTATTTGTTTTGTTCCAATTTGTTTTAAATTTTTTTTTTTTTTTTATTATTGTCCTTTATTTCACTTTCCCTTTGTGGTTCATTTTTTCGTATCATAATGCATTATTTGTAAATTAAAAAAAAAAAAAAAAAAAAAGAGGAGCAGCTTTTTTTTTTCATTAAATTATTTTTCTCACGAGCTTTTCGCACAAGTAGATTAATTATGTTTTATCAAAAGAGGGCCGACAGATAAGTAACCTGCGCTTCACCTCGTTGCTCCTACAAATCGCATGCACCACTCCCTCTGCCATTGGTATCTTTTTGCACATGCGCATCGGGGAAGCTCAACAAGTCGGCATATATATATATATATACGCACACATGTCTCTGCGCTAATCCCGCTAGTATGATGTGATGGGCGAGCATAGAGAGCAGTTCTACACCTCCACTCTTCCATGTAGGTGTATTTGTATGAATGTGCACATATACACATGTGAACGTACGCGCGCGAACCTTTCGCTCCCCCACCCACGGGTGACTGCAGTGCACAGCCCAACCACGTCGCCAGGATAGACAGCTTGTAGATTCTCCACATTCTTCATCTCGTTCGCTTTGCTTCACAAGTGGTGAACTGCTCCACTGCTCCTTCCATTTTGTGCAACTGCACCAGAATATTCGTAAATTATTTGAAATATTTTTTTTCTTTTACTCTGGCCACGCTTTTAGCTCCTCCCTACACTTATCCCACATTTGTGTTCCCGTTGCAGTAGTGCTATTTTTTCCCCTTTTTTTTTTTTTGTTCCTCCATTTTGCTCCTTCCCCCCGCCCCCTGTCCTAAACGATGAATGAAAAAAATCACAAGCAGGCATCCCAGGTGCAGTCAGAAACGCTGTCGCTGATAAAGAAGCAATTTTTTAAAACGAAAATGTGCCCCTTCCAAAAAAATAAAAACTATTGTCTAAATGAGTCCAATTGTCATTACGCCCATAGCATTGACGAATTGAAGCCGATGCCTGACTTAAGGAATACGAAGCTGTGTGATTATGTGAAAAAAAAAATTCCTTGTAGAGACGCAAATTGTAAATTCGCCCACGACATTGATACACTCAAACCTAGTGTGCACTTGGCGACGTACAAATCAACTATCTGTAGTTTTTGGGGTAAGGGAAAATGTTTCAATGGAAATAAATGCAGATTTGCACACGGAACGGAAGACATAAAAACGAATGAACAGGTGGACATGTTGCAGGGTTCAAAATGTACCAAGAAAAATAAAAATAAAATGAAAAGCAATACCACTGATCTGAAACAAGGAACTGCTTCTACGTACTCATTTGATACGTGTGATTATTCTGTTAATGGGTCCTCGGAAAATACAAACGTGTCTTCCTCATACGATAAGGATGGGGATGCATTTATCTGCAGAAGAAATGTAATAAAAAATGAAAAAATGAAAATTAAAAACAAAAAGAGTACACCCCAATTGGACAATGAAATAACCACAAGAGACACAAATGACACCTTCGATAAGGATACGACGGATGGTGATTTCCACCTGCCAGATAGCAGCAACGGAAATTCTATTAAAGACGTCCTCAGCAAAATTGAGAATCTAGCCTTGTCTACCTTTATGGAGAATAATGACAAGTACACGAAGGTTATCAAGTACCTCTTGAACGAAAATAACCTCCTGAAGGAATCCATTAAGAAGGACCAGAGTGGCACCCTGGTGGAGAGGGACTGTCCGGGCGGCTCGAAGCAAGGCGACACGAAGCAGCGCGGCGCCAACGAGGGACGCATGGATACAGGGTGTATAGACGAACGGGGCGCAGAGAAACCATATGCAGGTGAACGCTTCCCCACTCATCGTTTCACCACTCAGGGGCTCTTCACCCAACGCTTCTCCAGCCTCAGCAGCAACGACACCCATTTTGGCTACCCCTCCACTGTCGCAGTAGCAGCTGCAGCCATCAATCGCAACCTCAACGGTGATGACGACCTGACCAAATACGTCCTTCCAGAAGACGGCACAGAAAATTATCTATGCATAAATGAACACAGAAACACGAAGCATGCCATGTCCAATTTTGAAGACGGGATCAAACCAGACGACAATCTTAACAGCATAATAAAAACCATAGATGATATTCTCATTTCGCAAAATGTAGGATCATTTTCCATCGTGAAAGATGTGAACAGTCCCCATGAAATCAGAGATGCCTTTTCTGTTAATAACAATGCAGAGCTATCTAACAGGCAGTACGCAAACGTGATGAACAACGCGAAGCCATTCGAAGCGGAGAGAAGTGTATACAATCACAATGTTAACTTGAGTAACGTGGTACATAATGGAAAATATATGACAAACGCAGAAGTAAATGAAGAGGTGCCAAATCAACAGTTTGAGGAAGGCATAATAAATTATCTCTCGCAAGGAAGGAAGAAAAGGCACTGCTATGAGGAGAAGTTTGGAGGTGCGCATCAATCAGCCAGTTCGTATGGCGTCTCCATCGGAGGAAGCATCCACAATAACGGCATGCATAACGTGAACAACAGCACTAATAAGATGGGCTTCACGAACCAGATGCTCGATTTAGACCAACGTGCTGCTTCCAACATTTTCAACCCGTTTGTTTTTCACCATAATGAATACAAAAGTCAGGAGGTAGGCACATACCAGCAGCAGAGGATGCCACAAATGCAGCATATCAGCCAAGACGGGTTTGACAAAACTGAGGAGATAGACACGTGGAAAGATGGTAATGTTCTGTTCAGGAATGACCACATGGCTAGCTTCGTTGGGATTAGCGAGAAGGACCGAGGGTTCAGCGGCGTCAACTATATGAGGGGACTTGGAGGTGATGACGCGGCGAATGGTTATGCTTCCAGCGGGTATATCTCTAGCGGTTATGGTGCTAATCCATTTGCAACCAACGCATTCGCGTCGAGCGACCGCTTCGGCCAAAGAGGCTATGGAAGGAGCGAGATCTTCCTCCGCTCAAGTCATGGCAAAAATTTGAACAGCGCAAAGGAGACCACTCCAAACGTGACAGCACCGAACGTGACAACGCCACACCAGATACAGAAAAAACCAGCGAGTAGCATCACCATAGGGAAGGAAAAAAATGCGAAGCTGAATTTGCGAGAAGGCGCTGAACTAAACGACAGCGGTGTGAACGTAGACAGAAATTTCCCATTCAGCAATGACAAGTCAGAGTTCCTCAAAAAAATAAAATGCTTCATATCGAAGGAGTTACAATATAGCGAAACGAAAAATACAAACTCGGGCATAAAAAATGTGAACCACATGAATTGGTGTAGTGAAAATAATTATCCTTTTAAAAAAAACACCCAGTTGAGTGACTCCTTATCATCAGCACCGAATTATAACACGTGCGTTCCGGATATACACAATCTCACTTTTCTATATAACAATAATATAGAGGGCAATAACAACAGATGGTTTGATGAGGTGAACAGTGAGAACAGTGTTGGTGTGAGGAATGGAGAGGTGACGGATGAGAATGCATGTGTGCGATTAAATATGGACTTTTCTACTTATAAAAAAGAAGGAAATAATGAACAGAACATTTGGAATGCGAATGCTAACTTGAACGAATTTGTCTACCCCATGATGTCCCACGGATGGATGAACGAGCAGAAGAGCGGAGACTTTTTTGGCGTGTCCAAGTCTGTCAATTTGAGCAGCCTCAACTAAGCCCAGGAGGGAGCGGTCACAGAGAAGGGGGTAGAGATACATCCATACATATACACACCCATACGTGGAAGTACGTACGTCCACGAAACCTACATTACAGAAACTGTTTTTACTAAACGAACCGTTTGCAAGTGCCCATACAGATGTTCGCGCACCCATCAGATCACTCTATAGCGCCCTCATCTCGATAAGGACCTTCGGTGTGCATACACGTATATGCGTCACCCACTTTCTTCCCCATTCGTGCGAACACAATTCTTTACGACTCCCCACAACGTAAATACCTAGTCACATAAATGAAAAATATTTCCGACGGTTGGCCCTGCCTTGATGTGGATGTTTGTCCCATACACACATAGGCTTCATTTTAAGCCGATTATTTTTGTTCCATTTCTTAATTTTGTTTATTTGTTCATACTGTTGTTTTGAAATTTGGTTGCTTTGCCTTTTGGCCAATTTTTATTTTTCAAATTTACTTTTTTTTTCTTTTTTTTTTGTCGCTCTGTTGCTGTATGTGTATGTGTGCTTATCTAGACGAGAAGCAAACAAATGATGGCTGATGTTATGAAGAATTTTTTCAGCGCAATTAAATTATTTTGAAGAAAATTTTATTTAGCTCTTATTTTAGGTGCATTTTTTTTTTTTTTTTTTTACTTTTTTTTTTTTTGAATAAAAAAATTACATGAATGCAATTAAAAAAATGTCCCACCGTTTCCCCTTCGTTGTTTGCCCCATTGTGAATACTTCTTCCTGCCTTTCTTTCCACACATTGCTTACTTTTTTTTTTTTGTTTAAAAGGGGGATACAATTTTGTTTTTGTTTATCCTTAATTATTTATAAGAGAATTTTCTTTAAGGCAATTTAAAATCCTTCAACTGATAAACGCAGGTGTGAAAAATATTTTTATTTTGCGTAGACATATTGGCGATACGAAGCACAGGGAATGTGTTGTAGCGCACGAATTGGGTCACTTCTCTCACCATTGTGATTGTCTCCAAAGTGTAAACTGCAATTCGACAAAAATAAAACGCCTTAGGAAGTAGGACAGAGCACATGGGAAGAATTTATATGTATTCATACACACATGTACCATCTTGTCTATAGGCAATATGGGTCGTCCCTTTGGTTCCGAACCTTAAGCGTTTTAATGTCATCGCGCAGTCGTGCCATACACATCGCCATGCTTTTACAATTCTACATAGACGCCATGACGAAATGGAACTCTTAAAACAGGTCAACGTTGATACAGCGTAAATTTGCCCTCTCCGGTAATTTCCTATTTCGCGTTTTTGATGTGAACAGCTGTGGAGATATACAATACGAAGTTTTTTATTTTTTTTTCCCCCTCATTTGTGCTTTTTCACATGAACGGTTGATGCGCCTATTCTTGTGTGTGCAATGCGATCACAATTGCATCCGCACGTGGGTGACAACTGTAATATTCTCATTTACAAAATGGTGTATTTCGAAATGTAGATGGGGTGACATTAGTGACTTTCTATTTTGCCTTCCCTTTTACATGAACAAATGGTTTGAAATTCCGTGTGAAGATAATTTTGTTTTTTGCTACACCAAAGTTAACAAAGGTAAGAAGACACAACTGGGGGAACACATTCGACGTATGGGGAGATGTAATGTTGTTGTCATTCCCCCATCAGGCTCTTAAGGACACACACCAATGACCCAACTGAAACTACAACTGTAGTAGTGCGATTATGCTGTCGTTTGAAGGAATAACTGTGACCTTGCCACATATTCGGTTTTTCCCCCAAGCGCCATGCAGCACCGCAAAATTTTTTCTTCCACCTGTAGCAGTTAACCCGTGCAAAGGTTAACCAGTGGTCGCAAATAAGTTGCATTATGTTACATTTCATTACTCGGTGGACGCACACTAACAGAGTTGTTTCGACTTATGCCTACATAAAAACCTACATTTTTTTTCAAGCTCGCAAAATGGACAAATGGCAAAAAACAGAAATCTGACTCATCGTGCGTAAGGAATTCATTTAGCAGCCCTTTAAGCAACACAACGCAAAATCTGGGTACGTCGCAAAAAAAAAAATGTGTTGTGTTAAAGAAAGAATCTTCACCAATTTATACATACATGTGCACACTCCCATAACTTGCGCGATGTATATACGGACACTGCGCTAGCCTTTGTACCATTCCCTCCATTTATAGCTCATCCCCTTCCAATTTTTCCAATATGTGATACGCTTAAAGCGTTTTCAAATCGCTTTCCATGTTGATATTGATTTGAGGGGCACCTTTCACAGTTCTTCTGCTTGCTCCAACTGTTGATTCTTGTTGTGTTCCTTTTTTTTGCTAATGCTTTGTGCATTTTATTTTGGCTATCCCTGTGGGTACGTGTTTTCGTTTGGTCCACCCCTCTTTTTTTTTTTCTCGTATATTTTATATTCCCTCCCCTTGGGCAAAAAAAAAAAAAAAAAAAAAAAAAAAAAAATTAAATTTCACGGCGTACTGTTTTTTCCGTTCAACAGAAACAAGGTGAACAGAATGTAGAAATGTAATTATTTTGTGAGTACAAGGGAATTTTCGTATGTTTCCTTTTTTTCCCATTTCACATTACTGCATAACTTAACGTCAGTTCGTTTCACAAAATTGCATAACACGCTATCTTGTAATGAGGATATAAAAATACTGCATTGCGTACGCCGCGCCTTCGTTTTGTTCAACTTGTGTTAATTTTTCCGTGTTTGGAATTTTTTCCCTCTGTTTTGGAATTTTTTCTCCTGTTTGGCCATTTTTTCCTTATTGTGTAAAATTTCCACCCATTGGGCCATTCCACTTGTGCATGCACCTCTTGAACTCTTCGGCCCAGCAGTTGGCACAACCTTGCGAAGGGAAAAAATGACGCAGCCAGTTGCCATGTTCCAAGTCAGCACGTTGGCCAAGTGATCGAGAGTGTCCAATCCACACATGCGCTGTGCACATACGTACAAACACACGTATGTGAAAGTAAGGAAGTGAATAATTACACGTGTAGCACAAAGCCCCTTGGTCGTTTCCCTCCCTTCCTCATGACTAAAAATCATGTAAATTATGATGCCTTTGGAACAGAAGTTAAAATGCACACGCGAATATATGTGCGCATTGGGGAAAAATTGCTTTGTTGTTAAACATATAAAACACAGACGCGCATCAAGACGTTTGTGTCTGATTGGCTACTCTTCCTTGCAAAAGGGGGATTACCTGCGACAGCGTTGTGTGAGGGCAGGACAGGCTAGCGGTTAAAGGGAGGAGCGCACGAAAAATAGGGGATAAAAATAAACCCGCTGAAACGCAGGAGGAGAGGTCAAAATGTCGTACAAAAATTACAATAGCGAAAATAACCCACTCGTAGAAGAAACAAAGGCAGACGACAATGAAAAAAAAATAAAAGACAACATCCTGTTGATCAAAAAGAATATGATTTATGCAGAGGAAAATTTAGAAAACTTAAAAAATAATTTAATATCCAAAAGAATTATAGAAGCCTTGCATGAAGAAATTCAACAAATATATGTGAAGGTTATCGAAACCGAAAATTTATTCCGTGATTGGGAAATAAAGTTTGCTGAAAATCCATTTGAAAAACAAAAAAAAAAATATATTTTCGAAAAATTAAATATTCATTTTAAAAATGAAGTAAATAAATTGGAGAGCATATCTGTGAATGTAAAAAAAGCTGCCAACGAATTGCCCAATATAGAAAATGGCGAAATGAATTATAATCATATAAAAAATGGCAAGGGAGAAAAAATTAAAAATGGTCATATGAACACTTTGGGGACAAATCATTTTACCAAAGATAATTTTATTCTCCATGTAGATGAAGATTATGCAGACAATGATAATTTTGTCGACAATGACGATTTTATCGAATCCGCTAGTATGTATGATTATGAGTTGGACCAGTTTAACGAAAATGATCGCTTAATAGAGGACGAAATAACCACACAGAGGTTCGAAGGAATTAAAAAAATTCAATGCCAAGTTGCGCAGGCACAAGAAGTGTTTAAAGATTTTGCACACCTGGTTTTTACGCAGAAGGAAAATATCGAAATTTTAAATAACAATATTTATGATGCCAATATAAATGCTTTTAACGGTGCCAAGGAATTAAAGAAGACGTATCATAGTGTGAAGCAGCAACGCCTGTCTTGGTGCCTGGTGGTCATAACGTTGGTTATATTTATCTACTTCATTTATTTCAAGTTATTTCACCTGTCTATGTTCAGCTAGAACGGATTTTGCAATGTGGACCTTTTCCTGCGCTCTCAAGTGCCCACTGCCTGCGCGATGGATGTGTTTCGTTGGAAGTGGGACAGTATTCTGGTAAGCAGCATTGGGTAGAGACCTACCCCCCACGGCCAGTTCGTTAAAAGTGAAAAGTAGCATAAATCCTTTTTTTTTTATCTCGTGCGTGAACGGCAGCGAAGCAGGTGTACGTCTTTCCACCATGCTGCCATACGCATCCCCTGCCCCTCTCGCCGTTTTTTCTTTTTTTTTTTTTTTCTTTTTTTGTTTTGAATTACTCATTTATTTCCCGTTTTTTTTTTTTTTGTTGTTTAATTTGATGAATTTTTAATACCTTTGTAGTTTTTACGTATTCATGCCTTCGCGCAAACTTGTACGTCTGATTGTGTGCCTCTTCGCGTGCCGCTCACCCATGGGCATACCAATACGCATGCGCGTTGCGTGCAAAATTAAAACCCCTTCCAACAGGATAACAGAGATTATTATTTCATAAAATTGTGAGACTTCTCCCTTTTGTAAACGGTAACCCCTGTTTGGAGGTTGTCGGAGGGATGAAGAGTCAACATGAATTATACTCAATGCTCAGGGATGAACGTACAGGCGTGTGCAGACAAGGTCCTTATTTTAATTCCAAATTGGTGACAAGTGCATGGGAGGAGTGCGAGCGGAGGTTGTTCTCAGCTGATGAATGTCCACATGTACAGTGAGAAACACTGCACTACTCGGGGTGAATGGCCCAACTGTGTGGCTGCTAGGCTCATTCGTTTGAAGCGATGATGAATGTTATTCCCGTGGAGGTCCTACAGACGGGTGCTTGTAGAAATGTGCCACCATATATGTGTGGAGGGGAATAGCCCACATGGAACGTCAGCCAATATGAGAAGCAACTATGTTGGAAGGTTTTCCGAATGGGTAAAATGGTGGAGTTATTTTTCGTTCGTACAAAAAAAAAGTTGCAAAGTAGGCGCAGTGGTGGTTACAAAAATGACCCTCTATAGGACACTCACATAAGGAGTGGTATTCCACCGCTCGGGGAAAAGAAGACGGCGTAATGGTAGCTGCAATGGTAGGCGCGTCCGGGGGGCGAAGCAGCCCCGTTCCCTTAGGAACACACGCGTTATGGGGCCAATTAAAAGAAGTGTTGGCGTGGCGTGTACACATGTACATACAAACACATTTCCTTACATATTCCCTTTTTACATGTGCGTGCGCCCCCTACAAAAAGTTCTTCTTAATTTTGAAGGGGAAGCCCATGGTGCTGCTCAAAAAAATGGACTTCAAATTTTTGGAGTTGAAGTGAAAAAACTCCAGGTTATCCAAATGCTCGAACAGGTGGCAAATGTTTTCTCGTATTTCATCATTTGCCATGTACACATCACCCACATTTAAATTTAGCGTGTTTAATTTGTTGAGCTTAAAAATGTATGAATTCCCAAACTTAAAAAGCTTCACATGCTTTTCGAGCAAAAATTCACTCACCAATGTTCCAGACTTTTCATTTGGCATCAGTCCTTTACTTCCTACCTCCTTTCCTACACGCGCCAGTTTGTGTATCACGTCATTTGTGCAGAGCAAAAAATTGTTATTTTTTTTCTTCAGCCTGATTTCTCTTTCTTTAATTTTGTTGATCAGATCGTCTTCCCCAACGACGTCAGCACCTGCGTTGTTCACATGGAGAGAGGGTGGAAATATGCAATGGCAGTGGCCATATAAGCATTTTTTTTTTTTTTGGGCGGGGGCGTCCTCCTTATGATACGCACCAATACGTGGACACATCGCGAAACATAACAAAAAAACAAAGCTTCACTGAGCAGGGTATGTGCGCGCTGGGCGTGAGACGACTTTACCTGAGGCGGTGGCCCTTTTCTGAAGTTCCCTATTCGTCACCACGTATACTTTTTTTGCCCTTTTTTTTTTCAAGTTATGTGGAAATGTAATGAACGTCTTTAAGTTGTCATTTTTGTTCATCTTGGACCTCTTCTGATTAAAGGACAAATATATGTCTATACTTTCAACAAAATTATGAACAGCCAATGTTTTTATTTTTTCGATCGCTTCGTTTATTGCATATTCGCTGTCTCTCTTGGGCAAAATGTCCAGAAAATCTTTGTACTTTTTTAGTATTTTTTTTTCTTTTTTTTTTAGCTTGACGCGTTGGGTTGGCTCCACGGGTGGTGACGCAGTTTGTGTCGCCTGCTCCAAATGTGATGGAGGAAACTGCGACGGAGGTAACTGTGACGGAGGCAACTGTGGACGCGACGCTGTGCTACTCCTTGCCGACCACGGAAGACACCTCCTCTGTATCCTCCCCTCCGTGAAGACGCCGCTAAAATGACTCCAACTGATTATGTCCCTGCCGCCGCTGCTACTTCGAACGTAGGACTCCGTACCAGGGCTGAGCAATAAAGTGTAAAAAAAAAAAAACTCTACAAGCAATTTATACCCATTCTTTCTAGTCATTATTTTTCAATATATGCGTAAAAAAAAAAAAAATATATTTTTTTTTAAAAAGAGGACGCAATTCTTTCAACGTCGTGGTTTTCCTAAAATGGAAGGGCAGGGTGGTGGATTGGACAAAATGAAGTGGTAACTTATGCTAAATGGTGAACACGTTATCGTGCTAGTTTAAGGACTCAGTGTTCTATTTTGCGTTACAATTTCATCTCATTCGTAAGACCGATACATTTGAGGAGCACAAATATCATTCCCCTGGTAGTGGCACAATGTGACTTACTGTGGGGCATAAACGTCGCACGCTTAATGGGTATACTTTTTTCCCCTCCTCCAAACGTATAGTTAAACGGATGTGTGTTTACCCTTTGTGTGTATCTACAATGACTGACATTCAGTCACATAGGTTTGTTTTGTTCTTTTTTTCACTTTCTCCTTGTCCGTAGCATAGGGAAGGGGACATGTTAATTTGGGGGGGAGTTACATCCGAACGGGTTTTGTCCTTTGGGGGGAAGACGGTCTATCACTGGTCATCATTGGAGCTTCCTTCTTTCGTGCTTTATTCCGTAGAAATGTGGAAGCCCCTTTTCCGCTAGAGCGTTTGTTGGCATGTCTCTTTCATGTTAGGCACCAATGAGGGCCGCATGAGTAGGGATGCACATGAGGGAGAGCATAAGGACAGAAAATGAGAAGAAGCAAAGGAGAGAGCATACAGATGGTAGCACGCGTACACTTCTAACCCCACGTATGCACTGAATTTACTCTCAGAACAGTTCAGGTGTTGTGTAACGCAGAACATATTCTGCGTGCCATTCCCTTGGGATGGGGGGAGAAACGGAAGGGGGAAACCATTACGTTCACTCCACAACGTTGCATACGCGCATATACACGCGTACGCTTAGCACAGAGCATGAATATTCTGAATTTTGTTCCGCCATGGGTGGGCACGTCAAACACACTTTTTCAAAAGGTAGCAAGAACGGAAAAAGGATCTTGGAGGTGGGCAGGGTGTGACGAAAAAAAAAAAAAAAAAGAAAAAAAGCAACCCTTCCAAATGTATCCCTTGAAAAGGTGAAAATAAAAGCAATTGCTTAAAAGTGTGAAGTGGCGTGTGGCAACAATGGCAGCGAAAAAAAAAAAACAAAAAAAAAAAAATTCAGAACTGTGTATTACTTCCTGTACATGGTAAATTTTTTCCTCTTTAAAAAAAAAAACATCCGTTTCGTAGTTTTTTTTTTTTTTTTTAAGGACCAGGTATGCTAACCCGGCGTGTGGGAACACATCAGGCGAAATTTTGTTTTTTTTTTTTTTTACTTATGTGTTTTATGTATATTATGTGAATATATTCGTAGGCAAAAAATACGCCTACTTACACGTTTGCTTCCTAGCCTACGTTTGCATGGTTACCACTTTTTGTGCCCAACAAATTCAAACCAGCTTAATACACGCTGGAGTGCCCTTCCTCTCGTCATAACCCACATAGAAGAAAAATTATAAAAAGGAGTTTTATTTTTTATGTGCATATTATGTATGTAACTGTTCGTGCAGAGTGGGTCTGACGAATGGTGATGAATATGGAGCTGCCCTAATTTTGTGTGGTTTGGCCCAGCCACATGTCCGTTGAGGCGAACACCCCAAGTTGCGACGTGCCTCATTGGTAAAGCGCAGGTGGGTGGTACACACGACACCGCGTCGATTTTCGGTTCGATTTTCACTTCGATTTTCTGTTCTATTTTCTGTTCAATTTTTTGTTGCTTCCCTCATTCAGGTAGACAATGTTGTGGAAGCAGTGCATCGTAAACTACCAGCTGATGGTTAATTGCCGCGACCCCCTCTGCGGTCATGTGAGAATTTTTGGCGTCGGCAAAGGCCGAGGCGTGGCGCACGTGGAAAACTGGGGAATAAAGAGAAGCGTAAAAAGTATAAACAGTATAAACAGTGTGAACAGCGTAAGCAGCGTGAGAAAATTGAGAAGCACTCCGAAGGTGGGAAACGCTCTGAATCCGCCAAACTTGACCAACCTCACGAACACAAACGACTTCCTCTTCCTACACAAAATCCCATACCGCGCAAGCACCCATCACATGCATAAAAAGCACAGGAGCGACGCAACCGAGGGACTCCAAATGAGCAGTCTAGAGTGGATAGCTCGCTTGTCGAGGAAGTGTAGCCGGTGGAGAATACGCCTATTCTCAAGTGAGAGACGGAATGGACGAAAAACTACTTTGGAAGGCGATAATGAAGCATATGGCAAGAATGATCAAGGGAAGGACGACACAGAAAAGGAGATAAACCAAGCACAAGAAACCTTTTTCAACATAAGCAAAAGTTTGAGAGAGTCATTTGAAAAAAAGCTAAACACAAATGCAGACGGAGGTGTGTCCATAAAAGACATTTACAAAATTTTGAAAAAGGAAAGGAAGTATCTAGCAGTGGCATTCCTCTGCTTGCTAATCTCATCCCTGGGACAAATGTTCTTCCCCATGTGTATAAGCAAAATAATTAATATGTACGGAGGGAAGGAAGAATCCTTAAAGTATGTAATGAACGAGGTGTACAAAACGGTGTTTTTAATTATAGGCATTTCTACCTTCAGTTTTTTTCGCATATATTTTATTGAAACATCCATCGAAAAAATTACGAGGCGGTTAAGAAAAGACTTGTTCGAAAATATACTGAATCAAAAATTGTCTTTTTTTGAAAAACAGAAAACAGGAGAGTTAATAAATAGGTTATCCAACGACATTGAAGTTTCTTCAAGGGTACTAATCACTATGTCCTTTGGAATTCGAAATTTGATTGCGGCCATTGTTGGAGGAATCTGTGCTTTGCATATATCTCCAAGTAAATTATTTCAGTCCTTTTTATTCCCGGTCTCTGCTTCTCTAATAATCGGTACCGCTTATGGCAAAATTGTAAAAAAGATCAGCATTGTAAAACAAGAGAGGTTAAGTAACTGCATCGATTTTGCATCAGAAAAAATACACAACATTGGTAACGTGAGATTGCTCAATGGAGAATCTTTCGAAAAAAAAGAATTTACCAATTATTTAAATGAAGTGTACAAATCAGGCACGAAATATTCATTGGTCAAAGCTGGAAACCACTTCCTCTTCGTTAGTATCATTTCCCTTTTTTTGCTTCATTTGATTTATTATGGAAATTATTTAATAGCCAATAAATATATAAATGCTGGAGATTTATTTTCCCTTATAATGTACTCCTTATTTTGTGGTAGTGGCATACAGGGGGTTATGCAATCCATTGGCGATTTGCAGAAATGCATTGGCTCGTGTGCAAAGGTACTTCAAATTATTAATCTGCCCAAGAGTGAATTCAACGAGCACTGGTCTAAGGACACAATTCTTTTCCTCAAAAATGAGGATTACTCGATCAAGTTTGACAATGTTTCTTTTTCATACGGCCAACATGAGGAAATCATTCCACACGACAAGTCCTCCACCGCGGAGGACCCAGTTTCGCGCATCAGCAGTGCAGGGAGCAGCGGAAGTAGTGGCACACACAGTACGAGTAGCACGACCCGTATGAACCGCACAGAGCGCGTGGATAACGAACGCGTGAAGGAGAACAATTACGCCCTGAAAAATGTCTCCTTTTTCCTGCCGCACAACAAATCAGTTGCCATTGTAGGCAAAAGTGGCAGCGGAAAAACAACCATACTAAATCTGCTCTCCAAAAAAAATACCCCCAACTCGGGAAATATCCTCATAGGAAATTTCAAAATTGAAAAAATCAACTCCTCTGCGTTAAGGTACATCCAAGGAGTAATCACGCAAAAACCTTTTCTCTTCAATATGTCTATCCAGGGCAATTTGCTGTACCCCCTCAAGGCATATGAACAGATGCTAAAGGAACAACTGGTCCTCATAGAAGAGGAAAAAAATTCCCAAAGGTATAGCACAGAAAAACAAAACAAGATGAATTGGTGCAGAGGTGCCAAATCAGAAGTGCTGAACAACACGGCGTCTGAAAATACCTTCCAATCACATCAACTTGCAATCGACGACTTGGACGAAATACACACTTTTATTACGAGAGAAATACAAAATGTGCAGGAGAATTTGAAAAAAATTACTCCAGATATGTTGAAAGATACGTATAAAAATTTTCATATTCATGACTTTTTAAGTAAGTATGCTCATTACGATGATGTGAATGTCGGGGTGGATGGATCTTCCTTGTCGGGAGGACAAAAGCAAAGAGTTTACGTTGCTCAGAATTTGTTTAAGAAGAATAAAATTCTTATTTTGGATGAACCCACATCTTCGCTGGACAAATTATCAGAGAACATAATTAACGAAGCACTACTTAAATATATGAAAGGGAAAACGTCCATTATTTTTACGCACCGATTGGACCTGCTCAATTTCGTTGACTACATCGGTGTGCTTAATGATGGCTCGATGGTGCAGTTTGATTTGCGCGCCAAGGTACTCGAGAAGCCCTGCGACATTTTGCGTCAGATACTCAGTCCAAGCTCCTTCTGATGTGTAGCTGTGCGTATTTCTCCCCTCCCCCAAGCGCCCAACTGTTTGTGTAGATCGCACCTCCACATAAATAAGCTGCTCGCTTTTATAAATACCTCTTTTTCCTTACCCGCCACATGTACACGTGTGGCATTTCTGTCATATCCTCCCTTCCTTCCCCTTATCCCTATACGCACCATGTGGACCTCACAAATTAAGTAGCACTTGTTTTTTAATTCCAAACGTTTACAAAAATGGTACGCTACCGTTGAGCGTAGTAGTTAACGCTCATAGTACCTATTCTTTATGTGTGCAATTTTTTTTTTTTTTCCGTGGAGCGCCTTCGCTAAAGCTTTTCAAATTTTTCACCCTCGCTAGTTTCCTACGTGCATTTGTCCCCGATCACAGGAAAAAATTCCTCCCATTTTGCGGCTCTTTATATTTTTGTGCATTATATTTGTATAAAATATTTTGTAACCGTTGAAAAGTGGCATCTGCCAGTGGCACATCGCTCGTTATATTATGTATGCACTCCTGTACGATGGCCGTTGGTCCACCGCACGAGTTATTTATTGGTACGCAATTTTTATAACCCCTGTGGGGTAGAGCATACATGTAAATTCAACATGTAAACTGTTTTAATTATTCATACCGTATGAAGCCACAATCACATGTAGCAAAGAACAAAAAAAAAAACTCCGTTTATGCAGAGCAAACGTAAAAGTGTAATATAACCCCCGCTGTTGTGAATGGAGGATGTTATGACTCGTTTGGGAAAATCCAACATTTTGCTCTTGCATTACGATTCGTTTTGATCACACGGCGTGGAAAAATGAGAGTTTGAAGGTTTCAGGAGCTGCTCCATTGTGAATGAGCAACCTGTTCCCGCTGCAGTCACCAACCGCGCACAGAGGGGAAGGACGAAAAAAAACTACATAACATGCTGATGTGTACAGGTAGGAAACGATTTTATTTTTCGCTCCCCAGCTCGAGGGCGTTAAAAAATATTGTAAAATTGCCTCTATTGGAAAGGGAAGATAAGCAAAAAATCATACACATATGGAAGGAAAAGTACCAAAATGACAAATACGTCGTGGCAGCTCATATAAGCATAGGCAAGTATGAACAGATTAAAAACAATTGCAAAAATAATTCCCATTTCATTATTCCACAAAGGAACCAAAATGGCTACATAAATTTTTATTCGCAATTTATTGACCACAAGTTGCTATTCATAACAGCTCTGGAGGAGTACAATAAATTGAGGGAGAATTCAACGCCATATGTAACGTTGCATTTTTTTGACGAACTGAAAAATAGGGAAATTATTTTAACAAAATTAAACATTGTGAATAATGTAATTACAAAAAATCAAGCCATTAAATTTTACAATTACATCCTGTCCTTTTATTCGGACGCGAATTATTTTCAATATGTGTGCAAATTTAACAATGACAGCAGAAATTTTCACTACAATACATTTATTGACAAATTTAAGCACATGTTTTGATGTCGTTTCAATGTGTGATTTGGCCTGTCCATGATTTTCACTTGTTCATTCGTCGTATGTCGTCCCAGGTGACATATTTGCCTGTGGGTGGTGGGGGTTGCATAAATTTTATATATGGCTCGCTCGCGTTTTAAGTGATGTCCCTGTACTGCCACGTTTGTCCCTACACGTGACTTTTTTTTTTTTTTTTTTTTTTTTTGTTCGCACCATCGCTGGGCTCCTTCCAAATGTAGGGATTTTGCCTAGGAAAAATAAAAAGGCGCGATGAATATGTTTTTGTGCCTAGTGTGTATAACGAGATGAGAAATCTTCGAAGCTGCGCTCAGGGGTATGCCCGTGCTGCGTTATAGCAACGTTAGGCACGCAGCTATATACAGGCACATGTGTACACGTACACACGCATACGTACATACATACATTCACGTACATGTGGGAGCAACGGACATGCTTTCAAGAATTTTTTTCTAATATTTTTATCATGCGTTTTAAATTTTCATCCGTGCAAACTGACAAATCTTTGCATCTACAAAGAACATTTTTTAAGGGTCCCATGATGTGTGAATTGAACACACACGCCTGGGGGAGGGAGGAGGCGTAAATGCGAATGCAAAACACGGGAGGCTCGTGTCCATTGCGAATTGTACCTTTCAAAGTCGTCACTCATCTGCTCATTCAGAATTGTGTTATTTCTACGAGGGTGGTGAAAGCATAGTGTTAACGCAGCTGTTGTGACATTTCTTCGGACGCACATGAGTACAAACATGCATGCGTACGAGCGCGTTTTTTTTTTTTTTCCTTTTTCGACTTACAGATCTTGAACAAAGGGGATATTTGCCTGAAGGGGGGGAAAAAGGCGTTTTCGCAATTTGTGTATGTAAAAAATCGTGCACACAAATACGCGTGTTGATGCTCATGGCGCCACTTATGCCGTGAGAGAACTTACATTGCCCTTGGTCGAGAGATCCTCTTGTATCTGTGCCTGTCCGTCATCATACAGGCCCTTGGAATACACATTGGACGTGCTCGTACTATCCAACCTATTGACACTTCCCGTGGAGGAGGGAACTTTTCCAACTTCATCCTTCACATTCAAAATGTCATTCATTACTTCTCTCGCTTTATCGGTCATGGTGGTCTTCTCCGTCAGGATCTTTTATGGGATGAAGGGAGAAAATGTAGAGTGCCATCAAAGAGATGCACAATAAAATCATTGCACAGTTAATCGACGCACATGTCCACATGTGTAAATAGAGCAATGCTGAGCAACTCACCTCCATATAGGCCTTCCTTCTGAAAATTTTGTTCACCAGCATGGAGGTGTATACGCCCAAGGAAAAGGTTAAAAAAAATCTGGACATGGGGCTAAAAAATTTTTGGTTCCTTTTGCAAAAAAAGTACACTAAAGACGCATTTATAATTCCAGTTCCTATGCTATAATTTGCACACTTGTAAAACTTCTTCTTTTCTTCCTGATCCAAAATGTACTTATTTTCAATCATCCATTTGCTCATGTTGTATTCGAAAATTCTCCACTGATGCTCCTTCATGTCAATCTGATTATAAACGTGTGCAAAAAAAAAGGAAGGGGCATATACATAAGGTAAAAATTATGAACATGCTGATATGCTATTTTACTCTCTTTCCACATATAATCATTTTTTCCAATTCGCATTGATGCACATGATCATGTAGACAAATTAACCTTGACCTGGCCGTCCCCCTTGTCATTCTCCATTGTGCTCATTCCCACATAGACAAAAAAAATGGTCCTCACAAGAGGATTCTGTCGTACGAGTGGAGTTTACTTCGAGATTGGCGCGTAAAGTAGTTAGCTTAACTCATGTTTTGAAATGAAAATGGCACAAAAAAGGGGGGAAAATTAACGCAGCCCGCAACAGGAAATATATATGTCCCCCTTATGTTTACAAAAGGGGCGACGCGTTTCTTGAAGTTATGCCTTTTTTCTTTTTTTTTCTCCCTTTCCATATTTATATGCAACAGCCAAATACTACGAAGTGGCCCAGTTTTTTCCCACACTTCAAAATAAATGACACGTTTGTAGCGGGGAAAAAAAAAGGTACAGGAATAAGGAAGTTAATTATTACCTATGTTTTGTGGGGCCCTCTCGAAATAGAGCTCTATGTTCACATTTTTATTCACCTACCAATGTGGAACATGTTTCCTCGGCCGGCAATTCGGATCATTCGGTGCGTGCACCACATGGGCCGTGGGCCGGGGTCTCCCATGTGGCGTTCTTCCATAAGGCAAAAATATTTTGTCATAAAACAGAATGGCCTTTTTGCCCCTTATGGATATTACACTTGCTCACAGGTATTTTTTTACATACGTCCCAATAACGGTTTAGCCAAACTGTTACCAATGCCGGGCGCACGGCGCACATTTCTTCTAATAAATGTTGCTGCTGCAAACATGCAAAAGGCGGTCTTAACAAAGCATTTTGGGGCCAAAAAAAAGAAAGAAAAAAAAAGTTGTACCAAAATTTTCAAAGTGTAAGGGGCGCACATCATTTAAGCGTGCGCGAACCAGTGCCCCCAATTTGGATAGCTACTTTGGGGAGTCACTTTAGGCAAACAAGAAGGAGTTTTCTCGTTTATATTCCCACTTGCATCCCGTGCAACGTATCGGATGGCAAACGCAAATGGATAGATGCGCTCGTGCATAATTACAATTGCAAATTAAATGGCCATATGTCTTAGCAGGCCTTGTGCTGCTGCCCCCAAGGGGGATCCCTCAAATGGAAAGAAACCGTTCAGTTGAGAGACATTTTATGTCCACATGAAATGTTACGCATAGTATTGGGCTGCCTCTTCCCTGATCTTGTTAAATCTGTGCGTCCCGATTTTTTCCTTCATTTTTGTGGCAGCCGTTGTTGCAATTTGATTGCAGTTCTCCACCGTCCCACATTCGCGAACGTGATATTTCTCATTCCCATGGATATCATTAATCACCGCATTGAAGACAATTTCCCCATTTACAATTTTTGCGTACCCCCCGATGGGCATCATGCAGTTCCCTTCGATTTGATACAAAAAAGACCTCTCTACCTTGGCCATAAGTTGCGCCTTCTCATCGTTTATATTTTTCAGTATATCAGAAATGAACGCATCATTTTTGTGAGATGACACAGCAATAATTCCCTGGCACAAAGCGGGATAGATGGTTCTCCTGTTTATTTGCTGGATGTGTAAAAGGCTCAAATTGATCTCCATGTTGTTGTAATTAATTAGGAACTTTTGGTGGGGCACTTTATTTTTGCTCCCAATTATATTTCTGATCGCCTTTTTGGTTGCTAATCTTTCCAGTCCACATTTTGCAATGATTATCGCATCATACTGCCCATTACACAGTTTAGCAATTCTTGTGTTAATGTTTCCCCGCACATTTTTTACTGCTACGTTTTTATATGTGTATTTAATTTGGCTGGACCTTCTCAAGGAGGACGTCCCAATGGTTGGTAAAAACTTCCCGTACTGATCACTTCCGTAGTTGTCTCTGTTCACATCTTGGTTATTCATTTTTTGGCTTGTCCCCTGGACCTCATAACATTCCTCTTCCACTGTATTTGCCATCTTCAGATTGTTCATATCTTCCAGGGTGGCATACCTTACTGATAAGAAGGCGTCATTTATTGTATCCCTCTTTAGGAAGCAGGACAGCTGTACTTGTTCTGGCAATTCCATCGGAACATCCTTCAAAGAATGCACACAAATGTGGACATTCTTTTGTATTAACTGTTCATCCAACTCCTTGGTGAAAATTCCTTTCCCTCCAAACAGATTAACCTTTTTATCCAATATATTATCCCCCATTGTTTTAATAGGCCTCAAAATGACTTTCACATTTTTGTTAATTTTTTTAAAATATGCTTCAAGTTTTGTTTGGACTTTTTCCGATTGTTTTATTGCTAATGGCGAGTCACGGGTGCCAATAATTATTTCCTTCCCAACATACACGCGCAGTGTTTTTCTGTTGCAACTTTTATCTATACATAAGTTTTTTTTTACATTTATCTTTTTGCCCTTTTTCCACAATCCCCAATTGTGAACAGGGATAAAAGTGCTTGCCTTTAAGTGGACATGTCTGCACAAATAGGTGGAAAAGTGAGCGCATATGAAAAGGGAAGCAAACCAATGCATTCTTGTCTTTGTGGTGAATATGTGTGTTTGGTTACCAGCTGATTAATTCTACCTATGCGTTTCGCTCCCCACACACAGTCACAAATACAGCTGTTCGTAGTGCTTGCCCCTTTATGCTTAAAATGGAGCAATTTTTTTTTTTTTAACAAAAGGGGGGGGGGTATTTTAGCTGCTAATATTTTCATTTCGAATGGCCATTTAATGTGGGCAAATTTTTCCTTTGCGATAAATATGGAGGAGTAAAAAAATACAAATAAAAAAAAAAAGCACAAAAAATCGCAACAGCAGCGTTGAAGAGGACCTACTAGCTTGGTTTTTCCCCCACAACAACAATTGCCACCACTTCTAACGTGTGCGAATAAACCAAAGTGGTGCTCATTCCGAGTGGTAGACCATTTTTTTATGTCCCACTCGCGGGATATATACACGTTTATTCTGTGAACAATGGGATAGGCGCATTGGGGAAAGTATATCCCGCTGCACGTTCACACAGACGGAGACTTTTTCTACACAGATGGCGGTTGCTTACAAGTGAAGCGGAGGGGATAAATTTTAAAAAGGGACCAACCCCCCCAACATGGAAAACAATTTGTCCAGGGGAAGAAGTGTAATGTAGGAAGTCGGCTGATTCGTTTCAAAAAACAAAAAAAAAAATAAAGTAAAATAACAAAGCGGTGGGGTAACAAAGTGGAGAAATAGCAAAGCAGCTGCGTTGAGGGCTGCGTCACGGCGGCGAGCCCCCGCTCACACAAATTTTAGCAGCTTAATTCTGTCAATTAAATTTTCCTCTTTGTACTTCTCGTGTAGCCCCAGACTCTTCTCATTATTCTTTCTCTTCTCCCACTGCTCTATATTATGTTCAATAGAGCAAATGCAGTGATTGTACACTTCATCATTTCTCGAGATGGAATTTAACTCACTGAAGAGAGGAATGCACAAATGCTTGAGGAAGCCAATCTGGGAGGTGGCTAATTTATCAATAGAATTTATATCACACAAAAAGCTGTTGGGCATATTTAATGATTTTTCTAGCAAGCCCTGTAGGTAGAACTCCTCATTTATTTTCATTGTCCACTCGTAATGTTTGTTCCAATCCAGTGTTGCATGGCCAATATCTGCTGCCTTCAAAATGAGGGAGAAAATTTGCCATATCTGTTCACTTGTTAAAATGTCCAAGTCGATAAATTCTTTGGATGTGCGAAAGTTGGAGATGTACTCGAAATGGTTTTTCATGTCTGTGGACAAAATAGCCCTAATGATATTTTTTTTGCAAGTCGTAAAAATGTTATATGGGTAATTTTCGAAAATATTACAACTTTTTTCCTTCAACGTTTTGAACACAAGGGAGCAGTGGTAGTTTTCGAGCACACTGTTGTCATTGTATGTTAGCGCTAAGTTGTTTTCCGAGTTGATTAAAAAGTAATTGTTCAGCCCCGGGTGCCCCACGTCGTGACACAGGGAAGAAACGTGCAAGCAGAATTCGTCGATGGCTGGTATCTTGTGGTTGATGTCCAGGAGGAACAGCATGCTTTTGCTGAAGTGCGCGACCTGCGGAGGGGGGGGATACACAGGTGTTTGAAAGCGCGTTTGCACATGTACAATCATGCGCATGCACGCATGTGTGCATGCATGTATGTACGCATAATGGCGACACCACTGCTTAGCAACCCCTGTACGAGCGACTCACCTGCGCGGCGTGCAAGCTGTTGTGGTACGGCACATCGTTGTACAGAGAGTACATCTTCAGAAGGAAGTTCTTCAGCTTCTCCTTGTCGAAGCTGGCTTCTAAAACACCCAACGGATACAGCAACTTATACCCAATGGAAATGAACACATTGCGCTTGTACAAGTACTCAATGTCGGACTTCCATTCGAAGGAATAATTATGCTGTTCTTGAAATTTGGACGATAATAAAGAGTGAATGTTTGAAAATGAATTGAAAGATTTCTTATTAAGACTTTGCGATAAGTACGATTTACATTCATCATTTTTTTCACAATAATTATTTTCGATTTTATCCAAACACCACATATTGTAAACTCTCTCAAATTTTCTATACTTGCATATTTGTACTTCATTTAGATTTTGCGTCCTCAAGGTATTTTCACACATTTTTATTTTTTCCCTCATTTTTCCTATTTCTGATAATTTTTTTTCGTTGGCGTCTTCCTCCAGTTTCTTCATGTGGTCCAGCAAGTATTTCAGGTTGTTCAAAATGTCTTCGATGGGGGACGTAGGCGTCGAGTTGTCAATGGAGAAGTACTTGGTCATGTAGTGTCGCGGCGTCCTCCTGCGGTATGCTTCGTCGTTTTCTCCGTAGTCCGTGTTCTCCGCCTCCTCTATATATTCTCCCTCCTCTGTGTTATCCCTTTCTTCTGTGTTTTTCCCCTCTTCTGTATTTTTCTCCTCCTCTGCGTTTTTCCCTTCAATCGCGTTCTTGTCACCTTCGCGCTTCTTCATGAAGGAACCCCTGTCTCTCCTCTCAAATCGATACTCATAGCACAAAGACAGCACGAGAACGCACAGGGAGAAGCAAAACAAAATGACCACATCGTTGTAAGCAAAATGCAGGTAACCGTAGGAGTACACACAGAGAGTAAATACACACAAAATGCAAAAAAGGGAAAATTTAAAGCTTAGAGAAAAATGGTAAAGGATGATGTAATTTTTTAAGCAGCAGAGTACACATAGGTATGTACAACTCATGAACATTACTATGGCGTGGATGCTGGGCAGACCTGACTGCTGCACCTTCTTACATTGGGGTGGATTCAAATCGATAACACGTGTAGACTGTGCGCCGTTCGTCGTCACAGATGGAGGAAGAACGTGCAACAGAACAAGGTTACATAAAACTCGAAGTGATGCAAACACGTAAGACGAATTGTATGAATAAAGAGACGCTGTCTTTATGCAATTAGAACTGAAAAAAAATATATAAATGACAAACAAGGAGAAATAAAAAATGTCGAAGAGTAATTTGCACACGTTTAGGTATATTGCCGTTTTCCCCACAGTATGCTCAAAACTAAACACACCGTAGTGAAGAATAAAAAAGTTAACCAACGAGGTTAAAATCATTAAAGTTGAGTATACAATCATTTTGAAGGGAAGAGAGGCATAAAATTTTTCCATGAATGCCTCTTCAGTGAGGGCGTCTGTGAAGATCAGGAGGGGGGGTACTTCGTTGCAGCTGCTATGGTTGCTATTATTGTGGGATCTCCTTTCCTGGAGAGAGCGACATGGACTTGCAAACAAATCTACCACTTTCTGAAGAAATGATCCCCCAAGTATTTTTCCGCTTGATAAAGGCTCCTCACATTGTAACTTGAAATTACCCTCTTCGGAGAGCCCTTTCTTCATATGAGCAGTAAAGTTGGGGTTACTTCTCTTTGTGCCAAGACGGTTGCCGAAATCGCCGCTAATGTCGGGGTCATTTCCATAAGAACTCGTTTTGTAGCTTGTCCTCTTGAGGTCAGAAAAATATTTCATGTACTTTTTCACGAGGCAAGTAAGTTTTGAATTGTGTCTGCGAACGTAGTTGTGGTACTCCGATTCAGATCTCCACCTCTCCTTGTCTTTCTTCTTTAACCATAAATAGTTTTTCTCATTTTGAACAGGACTTTTTTTTTTTATGTTAAATGAGTATCCATGAAGTAGGGAAGCAGTATGCATCTCCTCTTCGTCGTATTTCGTTTCTCCCCGTTCGTACGCTTCGAACGATCTGCTCAAGTCCTTTTCCGATTTATATCTTTTTCGCAGGGCCTGTGGGTCTTTCTCGGGACTGTCTGCAAAAGGGGAGAGATATATGTAAGTACGTGAGTACGCATGGACTCTCCTTATTATTGTTATGTATGTATGTTGTTTGTTGAGGTGGCAGAGCGATGTGCACATCTGCATATTTGTTTCTCCATTTTGCGCTTTCGCCCCCTTGTCATGTTTCCTCTACAAAAAGAATCATCACTGGATGGGCATTTTTTTTTTTTTTTTTTTTTTTTTTTTTTTTTTTTTTTTTTTTTTTTTTTTTTTTTTTTTTTTTTTTTTTTTGCTTATGTTGGTTACCTTCCTTGTCTATTTTTGTTTCCATCTTGGATGACCATAAAAAGAGACTTTTTTCAGGTGTTTTTTTTGGTTTTGTTTTTTTTTTTACATGTACGAGGGATTTGTTGTGACACTGAAGTTGTTTGCATCCGTTGCACTTGGCCTCGTTTCTCTTCCCCTTTATTGTTTGCCTACTCTTGCCTCCGCTGTTTTGCTATTTCCCCTTTTTGCATTCATGTACACATGCAGTTGCGCTGCTGGTTCGTCCATTCCGTTACTTAACAAAAGAAGAAAAAAACGAAAATATGAGCATGGGCATAAGCGTGGACATAAACATGGGAATCAACATGGATATCAACATTGGCAAAAATTGGCTTTGCAAAATGTAGAAGGCGTGAGACAATGCTTTTCCTTTCCCTTTCACTCCCCTTTTCGCGCGCGGGCTTGCAATTTAAAATTGTCTGCGCTGTTAAAGCATGCCGCACTTGCCATCCGGGCTTTTTGCCAGTGAAAAAAAAAAAAAAAAAAAAACGGCAGCAAAATGCAAAATTGATGTAGGGGAGAATGCGTACACATGAAGACTCACCCCCTGCAGGGGCAAACGAATGGTCGCATCATTTGGCTCTGATTGTTCCTCTCGTTTTTTTTCTTTCTTTTTTGTTTTTTTTTTAATTTCCTCCTTTGCGCAAACATTACATGCAGTTGTTCATCTCCTTTATTCTCGCAAAAGATCATTCGAAAAAGTTTGAATTAGAGATAATACACTCCATGCGAAGCCCACTCTGGACGCTCAGAAAACTTGTACACAGTACACGCAAAAGTACGAGAGCATCTCCTATAGAGCATGATTGTGTTACAAGCATATTTAAACCGTTTTGGCACTTCCATTTTGTGGCAAATTTATAAGCGAATAACACTGCCAATTTTTGTAGACACCTGCAATTGGCAACATCAGGCTCAAGCTGCTGATTGTAAAAGTGGAATAAATAAAAAAAAAAAAAAAAAAAAAAGTGCTTCCTGAGGACACATTGTACATAGTAGGGAATCCATTTCATTTTCTCGCCGCTTCTTCTCAAGGGGGTGAAGCGACACAGGAAAAAAATATTTGAGGTTATAACAAAACTTCCTGTGGGGAGACATAGACCTACATGAATGCATCATTAATAACTTCGCCGGTGAGATAGATCGTCAGACGGGCACTCCCAAACTGCCAAGCCTTTTTACAAACGCTAAGGCGAATGGGGGGAAAAGGCAACAAGCGTATATTTACAACCTTCACATTGTAGAGAAAATCACGCTACTGGGTTAGGTCCCCAGCGACGCACATTTGACCATCCTTCCTTTATTGTAAATCGCCATGGAAAACCCATCGAAATTAAAAACTTGAATGTGTCCGTACAAGGGGTTAAAAAAAACCTGATCACAAATCACACGGTTGTTCGAAGTAATGACCACATTTCAAGTGACAAAAA
>NW_012192625.1:92604-96370 GCF_000956335.1 Plasmodium fragile | reverse complement strand
AAAAAAAAAAAAAAAAGTGGGAAGACACGAAACGGATACCAGGGAAGTGGTATACAAAAATGGGAAGGGGTCCTTAAAAAGGCTACCAGGAGACCGCAAAGGTGGCTTAAAGTGTGTCCAAAAAAAATGTCATTTATTCGGGTGATAGAAGGAATCACACGTGGAAAACGATAAGGACAGGGGGTTGCGTGCCCCTCGTTCAGGTTGCACTGTTCTCATCCTGGGTGAGCCCCTACTCTACGTGATTGCTCTCTGCTTTACCCCTTCGTGTACTTCCATATATTAATGACGCAATCGTCACCGGCGGTGGCCAGCAAAAAATAGTCCTGGTACTTTTGTGGGCACCACACAACACAATTGACGTCACTCAAATGCGCATTTTCGATATTCTCAATCAAATTCCACGTGTCCGAATTTTTCTGAAATATTTTCAAAGAGTTGTCAAAGGAAGACGCTGCAATTAAATCTTCATAAGCATTCCAGTCCAGGTAGCTAATGCTTCTCTTGTGGTATCCTTCTATCACATGTTTTATTTTCCAGTCATCGAAAGATATATTATTTAAATCTTTCTCCTTGTCACTCAGATTTGGAATTATGTCCATAGAGGAGACTTTGTAATCTGAAACTGGGTTACTGGTTTGTTGTTCGTCTTGCGTGGTGGTGTATCCACTCGGTTTGTTAGTCTTTTCCTCGTTGCTCAATTTTGATACATCGTTCCCCTCATCTTTGTGCTCCATATCTTCACCGTGTGTGTTGGTTTGATCTATGCCATCTTTGGACACCTTGGAAGTGCACTCGTCGTCTTTCGCTTCATTCTTGGGTTCGTTTTCTGGTTCGTTTTCCGGTTCGTTTTTCTCCAAGGATTGCCCTTTTGAGAATTCCTTTTCTTGGTCGCCTCCTTGTTCCTCTCTCTTTTCAGCCAAAGCCCCACGATGTGCACACACTCCTCCTGTCCCCCCTTCCACCTCTGAGTACTTGTAAACAAATTTGAAAAGGCCATGGTCGAAATAAAGTGGGACGAAATTATTCTGCACGACTGCCTTCAAGGCCGTCCTCACCTCATTCTCGTCCTTTGAATAATCTAATAGAGAGAAATTGGATGGACCATCGGAGGTTTTACCACCCCCCTGGTGCATCATCGGTTTTCTTATCTTGCGAAACAGTTTGGCTGTTTTATCAAGAAAATTTCGTTCGTTGGACCCTTTCCCATGTGCACTACTCTTACTGTAATGGTTACTGAACCCGCGGCTATCATTCGCCAATGCCTTTTTCACTGGACTGGCACTATCCCCTACTGTGTAATTAGACTTATTCGTAAGCGAGTATAAGGAGCCTTCATTTGATAATTTCCTTGCGTCCTTTACTATATGCTCGTAAAGAAATGGGTACTTGTTTTTGTTGTACCAAACCTTCTTTTCACTCTTCCATATTCTTATGGATTTGTCATCTGAACAGGTAGCGAATTCAGAGCCATCAAAATTGAAGGCAACACACCATACCACAGATGTGTGTTCATTTAAAGTCTGTATGCAACTCCATTCGTTTATCTGCTTATTCCAAATTTTTAAAGAGTTATCATATGAAAGTGAGATGAATGTGTTTTCGCTAAGGGGGCACCAGGAGACGAATTTTATGTCTTCGGAATGCGCCGTTAGGTAAGCATCAAAGTTGAAGTCGAAGTCGACATCGAAGTGGTTATTGGCTTTTTGGGGTTCTGTGTTCGGTTGAATTTCCCCCGAATCACCATATTGTGTATCCGTGTGCGCGGCATTTTGTGTGTCCTCTTTTACTTGTTCCTCATTTTGCACCTCGTTTACATCATCTTCACCCCCGTGTGCCCCGCTTCCACCCTGCTCGTCGTTCTTATGACTCACATCATCTGTCTTGGCGTGTATCCATATGCTTTTGTCCCTTCCGCAGGTTACTATATACTTGTTGGTGGGGTGAATTGAGGCACACTTCACCTCCTTTTCGTGCCCCTCCAAAGATTTGTAAAAAACCCATTTGTCATTATTATTTTTTTTATAAATGGAACATTTCGAATCAAACGATGCAACAACAAAGAAGCTTCCATCTCGAGCAAATTCAATGTGGCGCAAGGACTTTTCGTGATTAGTTTCTATAATATCATATATATCAAATTTTATGCTGCCTGATTTGTGTGACCCTTCTCCAAACATTTTAAATTTCTTCCATACTTTACTCGTTTCACTTGACTTTTTTATTTTGTCTTTATTTGTTTTAACCCATATGGTTATATATTTGTCTGCTCCTACAGACGCGAGGAAATTTCCATCAGGGCTCCAACAGATGCTCCAAATTCTTCTCTTGTGATTTTCCAGGTTTACCACAAACTCGATTGTCATTTTGGCGGCTCTTTACGCTTCTCTATGTTTGGTGTAGTTATTGTATAACCGCTGGTGCGCACGTGGTTGCTTCTGTTCAGCTTATGCGATACGTATATTTGGATGCTTTACTATGCAGGATGGCACACCATTCGATTGACAAAGGAAACGGCTTCTTCCTTGTGACACTCTGGTGTGCGTCCTCCAGTGGAGATTATCAGCTAGCAATCCAAGGTGGGAACCCCCCCAAAAAATTAAAGTGCTATTAAAAAGGATGCTTAAAAGATGCGCACTGAAAAAGAAGAATACAAAGGGGGGGAAATTTGGGGGGGGTAGTTCCTCCCTGAGGTGTTCACTTTGTCACACTTGTTCCAAATTCAAAATAACATTCAAGCGAGCGAAATTGTTTGAAGTTTTTCCCACTTGGGGAGGTCGCCCGAACAGGTCAGCATACAGACATGCACATGTATACCCTTTCAAGTGGGCCAAATATTTCGGTGAAACATTCAATCATTCCTCGCATTGGTGAACAGGTTGCAATCCAATGTGTATGTGTTAAAATATGCTCCTTTGAAGGAGCAAAGGCAGCGACGTGTTACTAATTGTATGAGGGCATATAAAAACACACACACAATTATAGGGTTGCTGAGACATGGCAGTGCCACTAACCATATTATCAGCTGCACATTTATGTTGCCTCTTCAAAAGTGTAGCTATTGTAAAAGGGTGCGCGTTTAAATAAAAATGTGTCAATTGGTTGTGTCCTACGTGGTTGTCTACGGCTACACATGTGTGAGTTGGATTTGAAACTACCAATGTTTTTAGTGCTTCCGATGGGCCGCTGTCACTGGTGCTTCCATTGCTGCCGCCATAGTGCAGCTGCATTCGTTACGCTGATGTAACTGTGCGTCTCTTTCAAGTGTGCGTGGTTTCCATTAATGAAAAAACTTCCATTCTGGGGAATCGACGGACGAAGTAGTATTCATGCGCACATGTAAATAAAGATACACAAATTGGTTTACAATAAAACGGGAGATTTTCACTCCATATGTTTATGATATGATATGATATGATTTAATTTTTTTTTTTTTTTTTTTTTTTAAATAGCAAAATGTTGGAGATTAAACGGGATTCGTGAGCTAATTAGTAACGGGAGTACAGATTGCCCAAAAAAAAAAAAAAAAAAAAATATCAACTCTTTGCACTTGATGCGTTCATTAACATTCGCAACTCTTAACAAAATTGAAAAATGATTTTTGCACATTTTTTTAAAAAGTCCACGATATGTTTATATGAATTAAAAATTGGGGGGAGAAACTAAAACGGAACGCTGAAAAATAAATGTGCGTATTCCATGGTATACGCATGTAACTTTTCCAACACAGTGATTTGCTCATGTACATATTTTTTTTTTTTTTTTT
>NW_012192625.1:83561-89533 GCF_000956335.1 Plasmodium fragile | reverse complement strand
TTTTTTTTTTTTTTTTTTTTTTTTTTTTTTGTTCATCCAAACAGTAGTTATGATAATAGTTTTGCTTTGGGATTATGATTAATTTTTCAAATGGCAAAATGGAAGTGGTTTTTTGGGCCTTCAAGTGGAACCGGTTATATCTCCTTGCGTCATACGTGTTGCAAGCGAATGAGGCGCCCCCCCCCAAAAGGTTTTTATTTAAAAAGGGTACCAAAAATATGTTTCTTGGGAACCCCCTCACACATGGCAATATTGACTGATCTGTAAATGTGTCATATGGGTACGGAGTGCATGTGATACTCCTCAAATGGGCATACATTGTGCGCATTTGTTATGTGCTACTTTTTTCTATACGTCAGGATAATTACCCCTTTTTACAATAATTAAAAGTTAGTTCACAATGGGTAGGAAGTTCAAGTGGCCACCAGGAAATGAGCGGTGGTGAAACGATGCTATAAAGGGGAACTAGGTCCTAACGGATGACACCTAAAAAGGCGAAGAAAACGCAGCGGCTTCGTAAACAGGCAGTCGGCTGGTGTAAGTTACAGTTCCTCCGAACATTCGCAAATGCACATTTATACGGTCGCCTCATCATAGGTGTATGCATAAATGGCGTACGCACATGAATGTGACACATGTGGGAAAAGGGGACCAGTTAACGTAGAGCATGGTGATGTGCCATTTTTCCATTTTAACTAAGAAACCGTCGTCGTCCGTATCCAAATTATCGGCCTTAATTTGTTTTCAAACGCAGTGGCGCACGATGGTGTGAAATGTGCAAAGGAGGCGTTGCGACCGCACGACAGTTGTGGAGTTTTTAGCATTTTCTAAAATTGGAGGAATGTTTCACTTAAAAGGATTTTTTGTTTTGTTTTTTAATTTTCCCATTTTGATTTCCCCTGTCAGTTGTTTTTCTTCACTGCGAATGCGATGAGTCAACAGCGCAGAGATGCCTTTTCCGTTTATTCAAAAAGTGTTAGCATTTACCAACGTACACATGAGAAAAATGCATCATTCCATGGAGTAGATTTTTACATTCGCGTTGCACATGCATGTCGCGACAAATCGTTTAACTTTATGTTGAAAGAACAATGCTAGGGGTTGATTTTTTCCTCGTTTTTTTTTTTTTTTTTTTCTTTTCTTTACTTTTATTTTTTTTAAATATATATTTTTTGCCATTTTAATGTGGCCCTGTGAGGTAAACTGTTACGCTGTGGCACAGTTCATTTTCTGTGAAATTGAAACTACCGCAAGAACTTTACACCAGTTAGTTTCACGTTATTTTATTTTGCTTTATTTTACTTTATCTAACTTTATTTCATTTTACTTCACATTATCTTCATCTCACCTTCATTTCATTTTATATCATCTTCATTTCATTTTATCTCACTTTATTTCTTTTTATTTCACTTTATTTTTTTTTTTTATCTATTTGATTTACTTCCCTTTGTGGCAGCGAAGCGAAAAGGGGTGGCGAAAGAAGGGGGACGAAAAAAGATGGTGACGCAGAAAAGAGAGCATTTTTTAAATAAAAAAAATTACGTGAAAAAAAAAAAGTTTAAATGAAAAGAAAAATCTGACTGATGCTCCTGCATACGGAACAATAAAATGTGCAATGTGTTTCAAAAATGCCATGTACATTGTGTAAAAGCAATTGTTCGATATTTCATTTGTTGAACTGCTAAGCTGTTCATTTGTTCATCGTTTGACTGCATCATATTTTCGTATACGCGCCATTGTGAGCACTGTTGATTTTATCTCACGATCGATTTGCATGATAGGCTTTGCATTTGCCTCGTCTCAGTTGCAGAAGTTGCTTCCCTGCTGTGCAGGGGGCGTATGCATGCAATGAACGCGTGTGGACGTGACACGGATTCATACATGTGTGTAGTCCCGTACATATGTACCTACATGAATCATTTCCCCCCCTTTTTTTTTAATCCTTTGTTTGACATTCACGGCTCAGTAGGTTCAGGTGATTATTTCCTTCAGCGCCATAGCAGCTGTCAATATTATATATATACATATGCGCACATGTGCGCATGCCATTTGTAACCTTGTGTGGCCACCCCCTTTTCAGGTAATGGGGTTTATACCTTTTAACGTGTTGACTTAATGGCCGCAAGAAGGGAAACCCAGCCACATTGTCGCACAAGACGAGAAGCATACACAAAATTCTTTTTTTTTTTTTTTTTTTGAAAAAAAAAAGAGAAGAAATCACTGGACAAGTGCTGTTGTGTGTGGCCCATATATACGCACATATATGATGATTACCACTGCGAAAGACACAGGTCCAAACCGTATACGTTATTCGACCAGATGGTATGCAGGGGCGCGTACACGAACCAGCACACATTCGAATGCGTAGGAAATACATGTATGGACTAGTAGGCATACGAACGTGTTTGCTGAATGTTGCATTTCGCACACCAGTGAATAAAAATATGCCCGTCTCCTTAGAAAAAATAAATATAAAATAAATAAATTTGGAACCATTGAGCGAAACGGGATAATTAGTGCGTGTATTTTTTTTTTTTTTTTTTCCCTTTCCCCCAATTTGTGTCGACCACGCGAAGTTCGTGTGACGAGAAAAATACGACTGATACAAATTTGTTTGGAAAAGGTGGCCAAAGTACAGTTTGAGTGAAGAATAAAAGTTGTAGCTTATGTAAAAAAATTGTGAGGGAAAAAATCCCAAAAAATCATACTACAAAAAACTGCCATCCCTTTTCTGGAAAAGGAGGCATCAGATGAAAGGATAATGGTTACGTGCGCGTGGGGGCCATACAGAATTTGCAACATTGTTCCTTTTTTTTTTATGAACATAAAAGGGGAGGGAAAATCTTGCAAACAAGTAACAAAAGGCCCCACCCTTCTTACTGATTAAGGTACCAGCATATAAATATACGCAAGAAAAAAAAATAAAATAGAATATACACAGCACAAGTGACCAAACTTCGAGGTAAAGGATGACCGCCAATTTCAAAAACAAAATTGCACTTCGCTATCTCGATGAAAATTTGAACAGCAACGCGTACAGCGAAAGTGAAAAAAATTTCCTGAAGAACAACATAAACTGGAACAAAATAAACGTATTAAAGTGTAACAAGAATGGAAATGAACAGGGCAGCAGCAGTAGTAGCAGCAGTAGCAGAAGCGTCGGCATCATGAAGGATATAAACAGTGGCAACAACAACTACGCTGACAGTGCCAGCTACGACGACGTCAGCATAAATTACAAAAGTCTTCAAAAGTTCAAGCGTAATTTCTATTTGGGGGATAAAAGTCTAAAGGACAAAAGTGTTTTAAGTAAAAGAAAGTACAGTCACCTGTCTGAAGAGTTTGATGAAAGGAAAAGGAAACTGTCATCGTCGCATCTGTTCGAGGACGCCCATGATGGTAATGGTGATAGCGTCGATGGCCACGTCGATGGCGCAGCGTCGCACGAAAATGCAAATAAAGGCCAATTTAAAAACAAATACGATTTTGAGTTTGTCGAGAATTACAAAAATGTCTACCTGAAGGAAGGCGCAACCGCCGATGGGGTGGCACAGGGAAAAATCTCCAAGAAACGGACGCAGCAGATGAAGCAGTCGCAGCATGTGCACCAGGAAGAGGAGGAATATGGGGACGAGCTTGCCAACAGCAAAGTGATCAAATATGCGAGTAACAGCGCAGAGCAGGATGAGGACTTCCCGAACGACCAGAGAAGCGGGAGTGGTCAAGTGAAGGGGAAATACCATATTGATAAAATCTACGGCACCTGCTTGGAAAATGTCGAAAGTTCATTCATCCTAACGAGGAACATGAAAAAGAGCTATAAAAATTTTATACAAAACGAAAAAAAAAAAAAAAAAAAAAAAGAAGCAGATGGGTATACGAACGAGTCGGATGCAAATGTCTATACAAGTATTCTCGAGGGGAACAGGTTTCTGTGTCCAGATGACATAGGGTTGAACTATGCCTTGGAAGAGGAGCCGACGGGGGAGCCGGAAGATGAAGATGAATTGGAAGTGGAAGATGATGTGGAAGGAGATTATTTTAACAACACACCAAAGAATTACCTCACCCGTGAGACCAGCGATTTGAACGAAGTTCTTGACATGTTTAATAGCGCACACGAAAAGGTCGATGTGAGGAATAAGTGCAGTGATAGTAAAAATGAGGAGGCACAAAGCACCCAATTGGACGGTGATTATAATTCCACATGCAATGAAGAGCCAAATGATCATTCACTCGAGGCTGGTAGATTGGGCCAGGAACAGAACAGCAACAATGACGATGGCGACAGTGGCGAAGAGGTCCACCCCACGGATGGACAATCATATTTAACAGAACCAGAAAAGGAAACACAGTTTTTTACACCTTTCCAAACCGTTGACAAGACGAATCTCGTAAGTACGTTCAAAGATGAAGAAGACGAAATGGACCAGGCCCAAGTAGAGGGACATATCAATAACCACATTCCTGCCACAGAGAAGGAATCGAATAAGGGGCCTTATATGGAAGGTAACATGTCGGTACCAGAAGAAAAAATACACGTGAAAGAAGAAAAAGAGAAAGGAATGGAGGAAGATCAAGAAACACGTGAAGGCGACAGTGAAAATGGATGTGATATGGAATCCCATGATGTGGATCATGTGTCCATAAGTGGAAGTCAGTTGGAGAAGGAAAATTTCGAAGAGTGCAATAGCGCTGCGATGGAGGAAAGGGTTTTCCCCGTCATACATAAGAAGAAGCAGCAGATGCAGGACAATGTGATGGGGAACAAAGATAGGCAGAACGCATCACGCGGTTTAGATGGCACAGCGGCAGATGCTGCTATCACATCCGCGGGTCAATTTGCCAAACCGAAAGATAAAATTAACAATCCTGTATGTAGGATTAACAAAAATGCAAGTGCCGTCAACAAACAGAACAATAAAGTAACACCAGGGGGAAGGAACAAAAAAGATGATCTCAAAAATTGCCTAATAAAAGAGGAAGTGCCAAAAGAGAACAGCAATGTTAATTCGGCAGGCACCGTGGTTAGAGTCAAAGAAGAAAACTGCGAGGATCATATTAGGAAGGATGCAATGTCATCAAACAGTAACGCGAGCACAATGGATAATGCTAAGGATGATTTTGGAACCACTAGAATAAAGATGGAGGGGCAGGATAGCAGGGCGCACATAAAGACAGAGTCCACCAAAATCCAGCAGGTGGATAATCGAAGCGACGTGCAGCAGCCTAACACGTGTGAGCAGCATGACGCGTCGCCACTCTTGACGCAAGGTATACCAAGGAATACGCCTCAGAGTGCGGGCGCCAACAAGTGTCCCAAAAAAGTTGGCGACAGTGTTAGCAGTGGATCGAGCAACAGGGCCAGAGACAGGAGAAGTGCCCACACAGGGGACGAGCAAAGTAATAAGAGAAGCGGGTTGTATGAAAATGTGTCTAGCAGATTTTCGAGAATTTTCGGTTTCTCCTCCAGAAGGGTTAATAGTGATGAATCGGACGGAAGCTCGGACAGTGAACGGGACAGTAGGTACAGGAGAAGGTACAGCAGCGACGAAGATGCAGAGGAAGAGGAGGAGGAAGAAGAAGAGGAGGAGAATAAAGAGACAAACGAAAGTGCACAGAGTGAGCGGAAGGAATCAAGCGCATCGAATGATCCCAATGAAGGACGCACAGACGAGGCACGCAACTCGATAGAACAAGAACAAGAGGACAGTGCCCACATGATTAACACTGCTCAGTTGAAAGATCCCTCGGAAGAGGGCGATGACGTCAACGATGAACATGCCTCCAGTGAAGAAAAACCAAGTGAGGGTGAGAGCAAGGAAAATTTGCAATCATCTGAAAGCAGGGATGAGGACGATGACAAGGTTAGTGACGACACTGGTGACAAGGTTGGTGACGACACTGGTGACAAGGATGGTGACGACACTGGTGACAAGGTTGGTGACGACACTGGTGACAAGGTTGGTGAC
>NW_012192625.1:73217-83461 GCF_000956335.1 Plasmodium fragile | reverse complement strand
TGGTGACGACACTGGTGACAAGGTTGGTGACGACACTGGTGACAAGGTTGGTGACAACACTGCTGATAACACCGGGGATAACATCGGTGACAACACTGCTGATAACACCGGGGATAACATCGGTGATAACATTGGTAGAGGGGACCTCACCAGCAGAACGGAAAAGCCGAAGAGCCCATTGAGGGCCAAGAAAGTTAATCAGAGAAGAGTAATCCGTGTGAAGAAAGAACCACGGGGCAGAGCCAACCAAGCAGAAATTGAAACAAGGACATGCAACATATGCAACGCTGTTTTTGCAAACAGCAAATTAATGCACAGACATGTGATGAGTGTCCACTCTGACGAAAGGCCATTCGAGTGCGACATTTGTCTCAAGCGGTATAAAAGAGCAGACCACTTGAAGCTGCATCGCATAAGACACGACCTAAACAAAGAGGAGAAGAAGTTCCAGTGCTCCATCTGTCAGATGTTCTTTAAAACGCCCAGACAGTTAAAAAATTGCAAGTTGAAGCATATGAGGTTTTCCATGGGTAATAGGTATGACGGCGAGTGGGCGACGAGGAAGCAAATGGAAGACGCTGTCGGAGGGGTAGATAACAATTCGGAGGGCCATCCAGACGAAGAGGAAAACCACGAGAGTGGTAAGACAATGCAAAGCGGTGAAGAGCATGTTGAGGGAGAAAGACACAATGGTGATAGCGAGAACGGTACATTGAGAGGCGATAATGCCTCAGAACATGCTGGCACTGAGCTCAGCGCGCAAGGGGAAGAAGGGGATGATCGCCAAATTGTACCTTACGAGCAGCAGGCGAGCGCGGAACAGCTGCAAATTGTACCTCACGAACAGCAGGCGAACACGGACAAGCGCAAAATTGAAGCCTCTGAACAACAGGCGAACGCGGAACAGCGGTGGGAAGTAAAGAGGGAGAACTGCAGTCCAAGTAGAATTTCTGTTGAAATTCGAACGTGCAATGTGTGCAGTATGATTTTTGCAAATAAAAAATTAATGAAAAGACACCTAATGAGTGTTCATTCAGAATCAAGACCATACAAGTGTCACCTATGTATAAAAACGTACAAGCGGTCGGATCATTTGAAGAAACATATTTTAACCCATAAAGATAATAAAGAGAAAATAAAATACACTTGTTCCATTTGTCAATCTAGCTTTGACACTCCTAAAGAATTAAGAGCGCACAAGATAAGGCACTACACATGTCCATATGAAAATTGCTCCTATTCCTATTCGACCATTTCTAAAATGAAGTACCATTTGAATAAGCACAGATGTAACCTCTTCTATAGTTGTCCTGTGTGCGCCAAAAAATTTCTCATTTATAAAGAGTTCATACAGCACAAGAGGAGCTGCTTCAAGAAGAAGTACGTCTGCCTGCAGTGCAACAAAATATATTTGCATGTCAATGGTTACAATAAGCATGTACGGAAGGTTCATTTGAATATTGTGCAGAACTACAAATGTACTGTGAACAACTGCAACAAGGAATTTTCTTCTGAGTTCAGCTTGAAGGAGCATATAATAAATTTCCATCATCGGGTCAAGCGTTTTTTCTGCTCCAAGTGCAACATGTCCTTTGGCTACAGAAGCTCCTTTCGCCGTCACAACATTAATATACACCCGTGAGAAGGTTTTATGCAAACGGTGAGGGAGGTGATGCGGGCGTGGTGAGGAAGCTGTGAACGATTTGTGGAAGCAACCGCGTAACTCTAGCGCAGCGTATTTTGGGATCCCCTCAAGAGCGATCCGTTTCTTGCTTTAAAATCATATGAGCAGCAGTGCTTTTCTCCCTCACCTCCTCCCCCCCTTCAACACAATGTACAGTGTCCTAACCCACCATGATAAAGGGTGGTGTCCCCCATATGACACATGTAAACCCTTTTAACTCACGTCGAGCCTTTTCTTACATAATTAAATGAGAAGCAGAACGCTTTAAAATTCCTGTGTTGTGTTATTCCCGCACAGGAACATATTGCAGCTGCTATTGATACCTGCCTACACAAGTGCCCAAGTTTTATATGCTTGTATGTTTGTGTCTGATGGAAAGGTGCCCCAAAATAAGTTGCCAGCGTTTTCGCCAGTCATATTTGTATTTTTTTTTTCATCCTTTTATTACTTTATTTTTTATTTTTCTTCATTTTAACGAGTTGCCTACACTGATGATAACCATATATATCTGTGTCTGCATCCGGTGTATCAGTAGATGATGTTTACACACCAACTTATGTTCTGCGCATTTCCTATGCGGATTTGTTAAGCCAACATTTTTTTCATTTTTGTACCACTGACACCCGTTTTGTTCGTGTCAAACAGATGAACATGAGTTTTTTTTTTTTACCTCCGTGTAACGGGGGTTAATCACACAATTATCTTTCGCGTACACATGGCGCGCATTTTCCTACTTTTAAAAAAATTATATTCAAAATGGTGCAACCACACTGGGGGGGGGAAATATTTCGTTTTTGAGTTTTACATATGCAGGTGCAAAAAAATAAAAAAAGTCACGTGATTTGACAAGTTAAAAGAGATAAGGATTCTTCACGAGGGGCAAGGTTTTATGCACAATTGGGCTTCACTTCTGTTCCGATATGAATGGGTTGGCGATTTCTTGCGTGCCGTCTACTGGCGTTATTAGTGCGATCTGCCAAAAAAGGGGGGGAGAAAGTGGAATGTAAACAAGAGGAAAATCTTCACGCAATGGAATGGGATACAATAATAGGAGGCAATCTGACATGGTAGTCAAACTGGGCAGTCCAATGTACACCACGTGGCAGACTCCTCCCAGCATGAACACACATTCTGGGAAAACGACATTACCGATGTCCCTCTAGCGACGACTAAACCGATACTCCTCGTTTTCTCCGTTATGACCAAGCTGTCATTCGGATCTGAAAAGGTGCAGAAGTGAGCCATGTGTAGGTGAATTTGGTATGCTATGCTTTGTTCTTCTTTACTTTTATTTTATTTTATTTTTTATATTTTTTTTGTTGAAACTGTTTTATCCCGTTCTACCTCTTATATATTCCTCAGTTTTGTCCAGCACTAAGTTGAAGATGGCATCGTGGCCAATTAAATTGCCAACAACTGCGTGGAAAAGGAAAACGGGAGAATTATGACATGAGTTGCTCTGAGTGTCTCAAACAATTTGTATGTGTTTCAGTGTGGGTATGAAATGGAGCGAAGGTTCTGTTTTATGCACACCAGTACATAAGTATGTAAGTACGTAAGTATGTATTCAAAGTGGTGTGTATTTTTTCCCATTCCATGCGGTACTAACCTTCTCTTCCACCATCAAACTTGACGCGAATCTTTTGGTTCATAAATTTCTTGATGTCTGTCATAAACTTGTTTTCTTTATTATATGCTGGGGTCGTTGGAAGCACCGACATTTTGCTGGCAGCGGGTGGTGGAGCAGAGATGTGATGTGGGGTAAGGGGCGATTTTGTTGTAGGGGGTTCGCTGCGTATTCCTTTTATACTTTGCTGCCGTTCACACTGATGTCCACGCTTCTCTTTGCGTAGCTTTTGTTCTGCCTACTCAAAACAAGTCTGTTTAAATTAGAGGGACGCACAACGGGGTGGGGAATCTATTATCATGGAAACCTCGTCTTACATTGATGTGATGAAAAAGGAGTGAAAAGGAAGGGCAAGAAAAAAAAAAAGAAAAAAATGCCTTCCTTCCCTACAGGATTTGCACTCAGTCGTTTCGACTTTAACTTCGCAGGGTTGTTGTGAAATTGAAAAAAAAGAAACGGAAATAATTGTAAATTGTACTTTGCCGTGTTACCTATGTTCTGGCCAATGTTATCGCCCAGAATTGTGGCAGTTTGTCATACAAATGTGGATCCACAAATTCATGCCAAGCTTCTTTTTTTCCGTTCTTTTTTTTTTTTTTTTGCTGCCTTGTGGAGTTATAAGGTATTGCAGTAAATTCTCACAGCGTACATACCCACTTCGCTACTTCACATCATGTTAAATCAGATGATGTGCTCTTAATGGCAAAGAACGCCTTTGTATGTTTCTTAATATGAGCTCAGAATTACAGCACTTTTTTTTTTTTTTTTTTTATGAGGTATGTGGGGAAGCCTTAGCCCGGGTATTCCACTATCCCTAAATTAGCACCACTATCCGGCCACGCTATTTTTTTTTTTTTTTTCCGGCACAAATATAGTATACCACCATCTTATTAGAAATGTTGCAACGTTGGCTTGTGTTTGTTTTTTTTCTTATTTTTTTCCTTTTGTGTAATTCCTTTTTTGTTCTATAGCATCCGTGGGCCAAGGTGAAAAGGTGCCACTTTGCGCCCGCATGTATTTGCGTTGTGCATGTATAATTTTGCACATGTACAATATGTGCACATTTTTTTGCGATTCCTTGGTGTCAGATTTTTTTTTTTTTTTTTTTTAATTCATCCCAATTTGAAGCATTACTTTAGCAATTGCGCGCACTGTTATGAGTGGCAAATCGTCTAAAGAGAGAAAAAAAAAAAAGAGGAAAAAAGGAAAAAGGGACAAATGGACGAGCGGGATAACAGACGAGGGACACAATACCCTTTTTTGCAACCACTTTGTTAGCAGCTGTAACTTCCTTTTTTGTATATATATCCCCAGGTCAAAAAAAAAAAAAAAAAAATCCGAGTGCTATTCATCACAGCAAGTAAGCACAGTTTATTTATGGCCCCTATGTGAAGGCATTTCCTGCAATAATTGCCACTGGCGCATTTTTGCTCGTAATTTTAACTCAACCTTAGAAGGAATAAAAAGCACACACTGCACAATTGCGTGGGCGCAAAAACATGCTCGATTCATTTAACATGTGCGAAGTAGTCCAAATGATAAGAAACACATTTTTACATAAACCAAGTGCGAACATTTTTTATATATACATTTGAAAAGGCAAGGAAACAAAATAAAAAAAAAACAAAAAAAAAAAAAAAGGAATATATTTCCGCATGCATTTATTATTGCCCTTTTTGTTGATATTCCCGTTTTCTGAGAACTTGCGTACGTATGTCCCCCGAGGGGGCATCCCTGCGATAGAACAATTTTTGTACATACAAAATGACCAACGTAGTTAGCTCGCTTCCGAATGAAGAAAAGGATGCGTGGCTAAATTTAAATGACATCAGACAAAAAGCAAAAAAGTACAACTGGCAAGAAAACCCTGGGAAGCAAAACAATTACATTTTTTCCAAAGACAATGTAAAGATATGCATCATAGGATTGAAGGGGCTAGTCACAATAGATATCCGATTGCTAAGCGGAGTCAATTACAAACTGTGCAAAAGCAATTTGAAGAAAGAGGAGATATATGATTTATTCTCAAGCACCAGCTTTTTTCATTATACAAATGATGTACTAGAGAAAACGGTTTTGTGCAACAGTTATGATTTAAGTGTAAAGGAAAAAATAGACCTTTTCAATAAAAATGATAAGTCATTTTTGCAAAGGATGAAATGCAAGAACCTATTTTTTCGCAATTGTGGAGGATCACATAGGTCAGGCAGTGAGAAGACCAAAGTGGGCACAACGAAGGTAAAAATCAGCGCAACGAATGGGGAGCGGAATGCGGAGCAGAAGGGGGAACATAATTCGATATACTTCCCTGAGAAGAAAGTGCAAGTTAAGTCGGCTGAATCAACCCAGACGGAGATTCAATCAGATGAAGAACAACAGGTACAAAAGGAAAATGCACACATTAAGAATAGCCTTTACGAAAATGCGCTCGATGTGACCCCATTAAGTAGTAAGGCCGTTAATAAGACAGTTCTCCTCTCCAAAGAGGAAGATAAGGGTAAGAAATGGGGTTTTAAAAAATTCTTCCTTTTTAAAAAACGTACTCGTGATAAAGTCAACGAAAATTCGAAAGGATGTCCAATCGAAGCAGGAGAAAATTCACAAATTGGGAAAAATTTACCCTGTGAAAATGACCATAGTGGAGAGGACCTCAAAGTTGGGGGAAAACAAGGGGGAGAAATTTGCCCAAACGGGATTGTCAACCCGAAGGTGGAAACAAACGGCCGCGATTATGGGGTAAAGAAAGGAGACGTAAAAGTAGAAAAAATTTCACCTCCTCATATACTGAGTAACCATACGAGCGAAATTGAAGAGGCAAAAAAGGTAAAAGTAGGTAATTCCCAACTGAGTACAGAGATGGATGCCAATGCAGACAGGGCTAATAAGACGAAGGGGAACAAACAAAATATGAATAACCATTTTGGTTGCAAACAGAAGTTGACACTCTCCCCAGTCAAGGAGAACAACGTGGTTACTCCAAATAACGATGCACTGGGCAAATTTAATTCAGAAGAAAAAATTTCCCTACGTTATGGTAGCACTAAAGGAAATAGCAAAGAATGCCTCGAACGGTGTGACACGCTAAGTACCAGCAGAGAGAACCATATGTCCAAGTCCTTCACCACACATTCTCTGAGTGAGGAAGACTTAAACAATGAAGCTATGAATAGAATGAGCGCTAGTGAGGAGGAAACGGCTAATTGCTGCAGCGGCAAGGGGCGCGAAAATGGCACCTCAAATGGACCCCCTTTACACGCAGACAACGCCCATGACACACATTTGGCGCTCAGCAACCAGGGGGGCGAAGAGTGTATAGAGGAACCATTTCCTCCCCATTCGGATGGCCACTCCGGCGATGATGTAATCGATGGGGAGGAATGCAACAATGGGGACCTTCTTGAGAAGGTGAATGATGAAGAGGGTAGTGCCATCGAATGCAAGGTGGCCTATCAACCGAGCAATCGTTACACCCAAAAGGCGAACACGGTTAACGTATACATACAACATAACACAATAGAGTACTATGGTCCGAAATATGGATACAGCAGGAAGACCAAGTCGAGGTGGGCGCGGAACGAAGGAGGCCTAAGCCATCTAAAGGGTTATCGCAGATCTGGAGAAAAATGGGGCAGTAACTGGGGTAGAAAGTGGGATAATCACTGGGACAATTGGGAAATTTGGGACTACGGTTGGGACCGTCGCTGGAACAAGTGGAGCGGGAAATACAATCAGTACACTCTGCCTTGGAAAAAAAGCTTCGTTCACGAACAAAGTTTCTCCCCTCGTAACTCCTATCACTTGGCCGTGCGGACAACCGGAAAAAACAATTACAGGGTTAAGAACAGCGCGTATTACAGCCCCAGGTGGACTACGCGCGCCCCGAAATATTACACAACAGATTCACGTAAGGTTTACAATAATGGTAGGGGCCAAATGGTAGGCTTGCACGAAGATGCAACCTATATCAATGCAGAAGAATTTAAGAAAAATGGCAAAAGTGATTATCCATTTTGGGGTGTACAAAAAAGCAAAGGTGCTCACCACTTTTATAATAAAAGCGGTTTTTATATATCACAAAATAGGAACAATTATGCGCGTAGAAAATACAATGAAAGCAAACCAAGTGATGCGTTTAAGCCATATGAACCGCACAAAAATGTAAACGAACTTGAGAAGGAAATATACAAGAAGCTGTCCTATTTAAAGCACTTCAAGCATGACCATACCAAATCGATCCCCAGATATTATTGCACCTTTAGACATTTGCTTATCCCATCCAGGACCAGAAAACAACCCATGTGGTTACAAAATATGATTGCTACGAATACATGTGGTTACTGTGATAAGCAATTTTCCAGTTTGAAGAGTCTTGAAAATCATTTCGTTCATGTGAAAACACATAGAATATATTACTGCTGTGGGAAGCCTTTCACTTCTTTGAAGTTTTTATATATTCACCTCAAGCAGGATAACCACTATGGATACATTTACTATTACTAAGGAGGTATCGGGGAGGCTTACTTCCACGATAGCAATGACATGGTCCCCGTGTCAAGTTCCCCTTGTGTTTTTTTCTGCATAGCAATCTATGTACACAGGGCAAACCCGCTTTATTGTACTACACTATAATCCGTTTTTTTTTTTTTTTTTTTTGTCTTGTTTGAATATCATATTGATATTCTGTGTATGATCTGACATGTATATTCTTCTACATTTCTTTTTTATAGGCCTATGATAGTGTAAATTTTTGGAATAAAACACTTTTTTTTTTTTTTTTCCTGCATTAGTGTTTTTCCCTGAATCCAATCGTTCTGCAGTTTTTCGCATCTTTTTTTTTTTTTTTTTTTGTTCCCCCATTTGGGTGTTGTAAAAATATAAAGGCAACTTTATATGGGGCCACTTTTTTTTAAAAGACCGAAAGGCGCACCCATGGGAAGTTCAAAAGAGAGTCTCTTACACAAAAATGCAAAGTTTATTTTTCGTTCGCATACGGAATATATGATCTGCCGAAAATTGCACCATGAGGAATATAGCGATGCAATAGTGATATGAGAAAGACAAAAATCCAAATAAAAATCAGAAACGGTTTGTTACACCTAGGACAATAGGGAAACTCTTTTTTTTTTTTTTTTGTTGTTAAAGCAAAGTCTAGTATTACAACTGCTGTTCTTGGGCGTGCACAAAGTGAAGAGTTTCTTTTTCTTGTGCCACAAAAATTTGTTCCCATAGGTTGACGGTGAAATGAAAAAAAAAAAAAAAAAAAATAATAAATTAATATAATAATAAAATAGCAAAATATCAGAATAATAAAAGAAGCCATTACAAAGCAGGAATAAAAATTAATACGGAAAAATGTTGATATTTTTTCTGTGCCCAGTGAAGGAGGTTATCCGGATGAATGTATTTTTCCCTGCGGACTGTGAAAACAAGTTCATCCTTACGAATTAACCAAACGGCAATTTTGAGAACACATTTGTAACTCCCTTCCAGTAACAATTACCATGTCGAATGAATGTAAGAAATCGTAAGTCAGAACAATCTCATTTGCTCTTTTTTATGCAACGCAGTTTGCATACCTGCTAGAACATGGAATATGTCACGTGCTTCACGGCATCATATAGGGCGACTGTTTAACCCAATTTTAACGCAACTTAAACTTACAATTGTTTTAGTGGAGAAGAACTTTTTTCTTTCCTTCCCTGGCCGAGACATTAAACATATAGGACGAAAACACCCTTTGTGAATGTACCAGCGTGTATGCGAAAAATTTTCCGCCCCAAGTGGAACAACTCTGTATACTGCATGTGGAGAGGAAATTACAAAAATGTTTCCCTAAATTGGCGTAAGAATCATTTTCCCTTCAACCTTCTAAATATCAGCTGAAGAAATCATTTTTTTTTTTTTTTTCCTTTTCTTTGATGCCCTCTTTTAAGATTTAAATGTACTAGTTTATCTATCCTGCAACAGATTTATTGGATTTACCTCCCCGCCCTTTATACATTTTATATGAAATTTATTATGGGCGTGAGATGTGCATCGAATTGTCTGCTCATCCAAGAAAGGTCACAAATGCGATAAAGCTCCAATGCGGATATCTTTACGCTTGCACCTTTTTGGAGAGACCAACATTATGTGAAATTTTTCGTGTGAAAGGAAACTACACGATCTCGTCACGCATGTATGTACGTAGATGCAAACTCGCACGTACATACGCACAACCCTGTGTTATGTCAACTGCACTGCTATACCATCAGACGAATTAGCATTGTACTTCAACGTCTTAAACATAAAACGGCACACATAGAACTATGAACAGCAGAGGTGCCACAGGGAATAAGTTTGCAGGGGGCCCTAACTCTTTTGAAAATAACGACAATAAAGAAAATCATCTGAAGGAAGTGGTGACTCCATTAGGGGATGTATATATACTCAATGAAAAAACCAATGAGAAATTTATTAAGGGCACCCAGAGGAGTGACGGAACGTTTAGGAAAACGATCCGCGTGAGGACGGACTATATGCCGCAGGTGAGTACCTGTGTGGGGTTCTTTCCACCTCACAACAACGCATAACCATTTGCGCGAATAAAAAAAAAAAACCCACTTGCATGTTAATATCCCTCACTTTTCCCCTTCCCCCATGGCAGGAGGAAAACTGCGCATATCAAGTGAAGGGGAAAATACTAGAGCAGCAGAACATGAGTAGGATTGCAAGCTCCACGACGAAGACCTATGCAAGCGAGAATCCTTTCGACAGCAGTGAAGCAAGCACAAAAAAGGTGATCACAAATAGCGCTCTGAAGAATTTGGCAAATAAAAGCGCAGTAAAAAAAGTGCCCGGCTGGAACCCCATTAATGACAATGAAAATGAAAACGAAAATCAAAACGCAAAGAATTTAAAAAAGAAGAAAAAGAAGAAAAAAAAAAAAAAGAC
>NW_012192625.1:39408-69607 GCF_000956335.1 Plasmodium fragile | reverse complement strand
TTTTTTTTTTTTTTTTTTTTTAAAACCTATAACTTCGATTAACATTTATATACTAACAATACAAATTGATTATCGCTTATTTTGTACAAAGTGTAACTAAGCAGCCAAAAAACAAAAATAATAAATGTTTTTACCGAACGGGCCGTTTCTCATCAGGTGGTACGTTTAGAAAAATGGCAGCAGCGGGTAGAAACACTCCAATTGAGGAGTCCAAACACAGTCGTTTCATGGGGTGCTAGTTTTTCCTTTTTAATTGGGAAAATGGGGAAACACTATCCCACCGCCTCGACTTTTTCCTAGTGCAATGTATTTTTGGTAACCGGCTCTTTAAACCCCAATTGTAAGCCCGTATTCTTTGTAGAACCGCGCAAGGTTCTTTCACGCGAACGCTTTTGCTCATCTCTGTTTTACTTAAAAAAGGTGTTAAAAAACTAAATAGAATTTAACATATATTTGTCTAAATTATTATACTTTTAAAAATATCGAAATTACATCATATAAAAGCAAAATTAATAACAATAAAATGGGGAGCATGTAGTGTGCAGGGGGGCTTGTGTGTAGGCGTGTGGCGGTGTTGTGTAGCGATGTAGCTATGCAGTTGTGCCCGCATGTGTAGGCATGCACGTCTGCACATGTGTCAGCGTACACAGACCACATCATAAGCATGCATACATACCCGCATAAAAAAAAAAAAACAAAGAAAACATGGGCTGATTGAAACTTTATGGCGACGAGCAATGCGAAGTATAAAATTTCTAAAAAAATTTACAATAAAAAATAAATTTTAAAGCATAAAAAAAGGGAAAATTGGCGAAAAAAAAAAAATGTGGACATTATTTGCATACTTAATTTTTTTACCAATACGTATATGCCTGTAGACATATACATATTTCACAAAACCGAATAAAGATGGCAGCTTCACAGGTGGAAGGGGGTAAAACAGAGGTACAGAAAGAAAAGAGCAAAGAGGAAAGAAAAAAAAAAATGCTGTTACATATGTGCGCTATATATACATGTGCAAACGTGTAGACATATGTATATAACACCCACCTATCCCTTGTGTACGGGTAGGTTATCGTGCATCGTACATCTCCCTCCTTTCTGCACAGATCGGTTCATCACACACGCGTACGCACGTATGTATATACATACGCAGACACGTACACTTCGTAAGCGCATACATGTTTAAGCATGCGCTTAGGACAATACGCATATATACATAGCGCACATATTTTATAGCCAAATTTTTAAAACACAAATGTGAGGGGTACCCTTATGTGCATTCGTACGAACCTACACATAGGCTATAACATGCACACATACATGTAGGAACGCACGCTGCCACACACATACACACACGTGCACACACCTACACACACACACGACTGCCTGGTTTTGCTTTACTTCTTCTACTGTACAAGATGTTACACATGATAGTGGCAAATATTTACTTCAAAAAAAAAAAAAAAAAAATGATACACATGCTTTCCAACAAAAAAGGGGAAACGCACATTTCGTTATACTTGATAAAAATAAGAAAAAAAAAAAAAAAAACATTTTCGTCATTGTCCTCACTTTTTAAGCATACATCTTGAGGTCATATTTTTTTTTTTTTATTAAGATTTTTTACTCTTCTTTTTAGAGTAGCCAATTTTACTTGGGGATTCATTTTTATCAAAATTGAACACGGACTTTCTTTTATTTTTTGTAATTTTTTTATCTACCTTCAATGAAGTATCCTTGGTGATACTGGACTTAACAGGGGTTTCATTATTTATAAAAGACTTCATAACTGCATTTTCATTTATCGATGTGACTACGCTTGCTTTCTCCTTCGTGCCACCTCTCATCATCATTTGCTTCTTGGGAGTTTCGTAATTCAACATACTTGACATGTCTTCTTGTTCCATTTTTTTATTGCTCATAACTTTTCCTCCCTTGTTGGACGCCTTAGTTTTTTTTACACTTGTTTTATTCGCTTTGAAGTTTTTATCAATATGTAAAATGGGCGTTTTAATGTACATGTTATTTATTCTCTCTATCTGTTCTTCTAGGCGGTCATCTGATATTCTTTGCCTGGGGGTGTGATCGAAGTCATCCCTGTTGAATATTTGATCTTTGAATCTTGATTTGAGGCTGTTGCTGTTTGGCGTCTTCATGGAATCCATGTCGTCGCTCAGCTTGCTAGACTCGATGACGTTAGAGTTATCATGTGGAAGATTAACCTTCTCATCGTCGCTATGATCACCGTGACTGTTATCGCCGTAGCTATTGTCTCCATCCCCACGCTCGTCGTCCCCATCGGCGCTGCTGGCGTCATCCTCGTCCTTCAACACCATATCGCTCAAGTCCTGATACTTGTTATCATCGGACATGCTGAACTTAATGGGCGTCTCAGACGAGTCGAAAAAAGTGGCAGAAAAATGGGCATTCATATTGGAATTATTGGAGTGGCTAAAATTTCCGTGTACGGTCTCTCTTGTCCCATTTCCCCCACCAGAATCCATATTAATGTGTTGCAAATTAACACGTTCGATGCGATTTTTTTCTTTAATAAATTTCTTCGTAGGTGTACAAATGTCGGTTATTTTATTAAAGTGTTGGAAATAATTATTCGAGTAATACTTGTCCGTTTCCAATATGGATGGCTCATTGGGGTTAGCAACGAAATTCTTTACACTATCTTCCGTTTCGCAAACTACCCATATGGCAACACAGGAAATATCATCTACCTTATTACCCTTGTAGGTTCCATTTGGTTCTCTATATTTTCCAAGAAAGGGGAAAAACGGTTTGCAGTGAAGTTTGTCCCCACTTCTCCTCTTAGCTATGTTCGTAATGGAATAGGCTATGTCCTGTGCAGGAGTGAATGCACTTGGGTCCCCTAACTCACATGCTTCTTCTGGGCTGATGGCAAAGGTACAATAGGCTTCTATTTCTTCATCGAAGAGATTATCACTCACACCATCACTCATTAGTAAGATCAAATCTCCAGGCATACATAAAATTTCCGATGGAGGGCTGACAGCAGCTTCGGGTGGATCTCCATCAATATCTACCTTTTCTAATATTTTCACAAAACTATGTAGGCCTCTATTTTCTAAATCTTTCCATTGACTACGGTCAGGTAAGTTGGATAGTTGGTAAGGCGCTCCATTCTCCCATTTCTGTTCACTCGTCTTCCATATAATTTTACGTACTATGGAAGGGTTCCTTCCTTTATTATTATAATACAAAAAGGATTCCACTGGAAATTTTGGGTAAGTTTCTCTTTCGAAATTTATGTCTCCTGGAAGGAACTCCCTTCGAAGAATCATACACACACTGTCTCCTAAAGAGGCTATCCCGCACTTACCAGTATATTCATCTATCAAGCCTACAATAGCGGTCGAGCTACCATATGCATCTGCGTACTCTTTCTTTACACTGTCTAGGGAATTTCTTAACAGAAGCTTCGATCTGATGATGGTATTATAGGACACTTTTGCATAGTCATTTAAATTTTTGGATAATTTTTCTGCCTCCCTCTGGCAAGCAAGTGACAAACCGATGGAAAATTTAGAAGCGTCTATTCCTTCTAAACTCCACGAACCAACCCCATCGAATATACCAAACGCAGGAGGTATATCCGTTTGAAACGTCGCGTCTTCACACCTTCCTTGCACTTTCCCAATACGACACTGTCCTCCGTACGTCTTAAATAGTTTTATCATGTTGGCTCTTACATCATCCAAGGAGTTTTCTCTCATTAACATATTTTCACTTAAGCGTCTTCCCATTTCATCCACCTTTCTGTAATTGTCATCCATGAACATTTTATTCGTTTGATCTAGTAACGTTTTATTATTTTCCTCGATAGTTCTGTTCGCGCAACTTAACTCACTTGTCATGTTATTATTCCTGGCCATTTGAAGACTTTCTTCATCTGAGGTAACATATAAACAGGTGTCATTTAGTTTATTAATTTCTAAATTTTTATTTTTTTTTTCTTCAGTGTGTAAATCTAATGAGTTACTATACATTTGATGACTGTATTCTTTATTTTCTGATTTATCCGTAAATAAATCGCTTTTATTTTTTTTATTGCCTAGACCTACGATGTCGCTGCTCATGTGGCCGCTACTATGGTTACAATTGTTAACGGTGCACGAAACAGAACACGTACTCGTACAAGCGGTCGAACTCGCAACGGCACTGGCGCTCGTTCCACCGGCGTGAACACTGCTACTACTGCTCTTAAAGCCTAACTCTCTTTCTTTCGCATGCAGCAAATTCGTTTCGCAGGAGTGGGAGTGATTACCTTGTGCGTGTGCCAGTGGCACGTGCTCACTGGAGGAGAGATAGGTATGACTGTTGCTGTGATGATTGCCCTGATCGTAGTCTCCCTGATAGCGGTTACCATTTGCATTACTTTTACCGTTGCGATTGGCATCCATATCACCGCTGCTGCCAACGCAGGAGGAGCTGTACTCGTCACAGACGAACCGTGGGTCTTCGAGCGTCATTTTTTCCCGCACCTTCTTCAAATTTTTGTACAACTTTTGCAAACCACAAACAGCTTTCCACGTCCGCCTAGTGGCATTGACATTGATATTTTTCAAAAGCTTAATATTTTTAAAAAAGGAAAAAGTAGCGATGGGACAATAGGATATTGCTTCTTCTAGCAAATTCAAATTCTGTTCATTCAGACCAAAGAACAGCTGCTTCAGTGCACTATCATTTAGCGAATTAAAAAATTCATTCATGGCTTTTGTGCCACTAAAATTAGGATCACTCCTATGGAATTTTATATATGCACAAAACTCTCCATAAATCCTATCTTTTAACACCACCTGTGATCTAAAAAATTTAAATAAAAATCGCAGCTCATTTAAAAAGGTAACTGTTCCTTTTAGAGTGTCTAATAATTTATTTGTACTTTCACAGTTCCTACTAAATCGTAATATCCTCGCTTCTTGTGTGCCTGACTGATTTAGTAGCAGACACACATATTTGTGTTCATAGTCCTCACGAAAGGGTAATATGCAGTGTTCTAAAGACTTGGACGACTTGCGGTCGTTTTTACTATTCTTCATATTATATCTGTCATTGAACTTTTGGTCGTACTCGCAGAAACCAAATTTATTCGTTTTTCCTGCACATAGCATTTCGACGAAATTGGACACGGCGTTTTTGTCTCCCAGAGGGGAGTCATCATGATCGTTGTCATCGTGTTGGTTGTCATTGTAGCTGTTGTCATTGTAGCTGTTGTCGTGGTAGCTATTGTCATTATCGTTTTGATTACCCTGTTTTTTTTTCTTCTTTCTTTTTTTGTCCATCCTGCTCGGTTCGCCGAAGCCGCGACCTCCACCTCCCCTGTCCCCATCTGTATCCCCCTCACTATCGTCACTATGCTCGTCGTTATTCCCGGCATCATCCCCGTCGTCTTCATCAAAATTGCTGTTACACATGGATATGTTTGTAATAATCTTCTCCTCCAACATTTCCGTTTTCCTTTTTATGTTTAGCCTCCTTTTTAACTCTTCTAAAATGTTCTCCTTGAATTCTTCGTTGCTATTTATTTCAACCAAATCATCTGCGTCCACGAACTCCACAATTTGACAAATGGTTATGACTTCCCCTAAGATATATATTCCTTCGTCTCCTATGAACATTTTATGTTCGGCCCACAGAGCGTGTGATATTTTTCCATTTTTCACAAAGGTTCCTAAAATTTCTTCTAGCTTTCTCTTCACGGTGTCCGTGTCATTATTGTTTCCTTCACCATTGGAGCCGCTTCGGTCTTTCCCTAGCACGCCCTCTTGCCAAGTCTTATATTTAAACACGTCGGTGGACACATAACCAGACAAGACCTTGTCATATATGTTGCTCAAGAATTCCATGGTGAAAAGTTAAAGTCAAAACTAAAGCCCATGTATACACACATACACATATATGTATGCGTTGGGGTGGCACATACATAACATGTAAAGGGGGGAGGCGGGGTAAGCTCGCCAGGCATGTATGCCAGGGGTTGTACATATATAAGTAACTAATCGGATGTAATGGGGGCTATAAACATCACATGCAGTAGGAAGGCGATAATAACTTGAATTTTGCACACGTGTACTTGGCTGTGCACAAACTTGTGTACGCATATAGAGGCGGGTGTTGTACTGTAGAAGGAAGAGCCGTGTGAATTAGGGATGTGTGACATGAAAGCGTGTACACACGGGATGAGCTTATCTACCTATATCTGTGGACGCGTATGTATACGTTATACGAATATGTACGTATACATAAGCATCCTCGCACGCATCCATATGGGCATACACACAGGGTATGTACTCTTCAGGATGTTTTGTTATAACATATTTTATAAAATAACAGGCGTGGAATATTTACACAGGGGACACATAAATGGCGTGTGCGATTTTTTTTTTTTTTTTCTCCTCCTCCTCCACCCTTTCAGGGTATGATGTTTTGTACCCTTTTTGGTGTGTGTTTTTTTATTTTAATTTCTGGTTCTTCGGAGGAAGCGATACAATCACACACATATGCTGTGTACATATAGGTGTATGCGCGCACGTTGGTAGGCATGTATGAATGTACACATGTCGGCAAACCGCTAAATATTTCAGCTTACTCTTTCGAGAGCAAGCTCGCATAAATGCATACGTGCCTGCGCGTGTAGGTGGGAAAAAATGCATACCGTAATGCGTACATTAAGGTATACATTAAGGCATATATAAACATTTAATTATAGTTTAATATATCTATATTTTTAATGCTGTGGGTATTCACAACAGCCTCGCGATTTCGTATTTTTTTTTTTTTCTTTTTTTTCTTTTTTTCACAGCATAGTGTATTTAATTTATATTTAATTCATTTATATACATCAGGAATACGCTTATGCGTACGTATAAATGGTAACAAAAATATATAAACAGGCAAGATGTACACATAAACTGGGACGTGTATCTATAAAGATGGGAAGGCTTATGTAAAGGTGCGAGAGAACGTGAATAAATCATGCAATACATGTATGAACAAAAAATACACGTATTCATGCATACACGATTTTCGTTTATGCAGGTATTATTGATCCTTAATTGATTTATTTGGCATGTGTCATCTGTCACCTTTATTTTTTTTTAAATCGCTTTCTCTCTCTCTCTCTGTTTTTTTTTTTTTTTTTTTTTTACTGTTTGCTCGTAGTACGCATATTTATTTGTATATTATCTATCTATAAGAGTAAGTACGTATGGATGTATGTACGTACGTATGCGTGAGTGTACCTTTACATGTGCGTGTACGCATTTGTACTCACGTGCGCGGGCGAGTACATGTGTATGCATACGCAGAACTCAATTGTACATGAAATACGCACGCGTTCGTAAATGCGTATATATGTGTGCATATATATATATATTACATATATATGAATATACGCACGTATGATGTGCCTCTGGTGGCTCATCGCAAAGAGCCATAAAAAATATAACTTGGTGTGTTCACATTAAACCCTACGTGCTTTACGCTTATAATTTATTTTTAAATATAATTCATAAATTAATTTCATTTCACGCAAAAAAAAAAAAAAAAAAAAAAATTCAAACACGGCACACAAAATGTTACTTAATTTTTTTTTTTAATGTTTAAAAAAAAAAAAAAACCTACTGCTACATTTTATTATAAAAAAAATTGTGAAATAAAAAGGAATTGACGAAATGTAAAAAACTGTTTGCATACGTAAACTGTGTGCTTTTTCATCCCTTCCTGCCCTTATCTTTTTCTTTCTTTTTTTTTTGATAATTAAAAAGAGTTCATTATTTTTCTCTTTTCAGGGGCTTTTAATTACGACTTTAATTTGCATTATCTCTATTGTTACATGCGCACGCAAGAAAGCACGCACAGGTACGTATATTTGCTACTCATTTGGTATGTAAACTTACACGAGTGTAATTCTTGTGGGCATAAAATAGTTAGAGGATATACATAATGCGTACATGCATACGCATATAATTACGCGCAATGCGCAAAAATGGCATATGATGCGCATTTTGTGTACAAAATGTTATTTAATTACATATGCAAAAAAATTATTGTGCTGCATGTTTTTTTTTTTAATCTTAATTTAATAATATATATATATATTTTTTTTTTAACACGTTTCAAACCTTCCCATTTGTGTAAAGAGTTTTTAATTAATTGTTAATTTTAGGTTTAATTTTTATTAAAGAAAAAAAAAAAAAATTGGTAAATTGGTGTATATATGTATATTTCCTTTTTTCCGAAATTATTTGCATTTTTTTGATGTCACACATATTTTCCTTTTTATTCTTATTTTTCCTTTTTTTTTTTTTTTTTTTGCAATTCTCTTACGATAAAAAGGGGCAAAAAAAAAAAATAGTGCATTTTTTTTACATATATGTTAAAAAAGGTGAAATATGCCGTATTTTATTTTTTTTTTTTCCCCACTGTGCATTAGCAATAAATTGGCACGTATGCACAATATGGCACTTTGGTACAAGCTGGAAAAGAGTTGCTTGTGTACACATGTACTTAATTTTTCAAGCGTGGCGTGTCAACTTGCACACGTAGCACCTACTCATTGGGTAAATGTTGTTCCCTTGCGTAGCTCTGAATAGAGTCCTATGACATCTGAGTAGCATGCCGTTCTGCTTCACTGTGCACATATGTATTTTACAAAAGGGTTACTTTGTTTTTTTGGGGTTGGGCCGCGGTGGATAATCGTGGAAGCATACACATATGCCACCATATTGTTACTTAACATTTATCACAATTTTAAAAGAGGTGGAAATGACAAGATACTTAAAGGGAGACTTAAAAAAACAGGTTACGCAGAGGGGGTCTTACGGAAACCGGGGGCCCAAACATGTGCGTAGCACCATTACTTGAAAGGTGTGCATATTCGGGAGTATAATTAGAAGCAAATTCAGCTAATGAAATATTAGCAACTTCAGTTAGAATGACATCGTTGCGACACCTTGAGGAACAATCGTTTCCGTGCAAAGGGTAATCCACCTAGGCACGCTCCTAAATGTGTGCACGAATTAATGTGGGGTGCCTCTTAACCGTTGCCGACCTATAGGGAAAGGTGCACTGCGCACAAGGTTCATTCCCCTTGCGCACCCGCGCGTAAGTGGCCAAGCTGTTACACACGGCTGCGTATGCTTGCGTCCACTTGTACCATTTTGGTTTACACCCCTTGAATAAGCATACCTGTTTAGTTCTTTTTTGCAAAAATGGTTAGTGAACCAAAAAAAACCAATAATAATAATAATAAAACAATATTTGTTCTCTAGTAGGCGCATGTGCACCATGGTGCATTGGCAGTAATTCTTTGCTCCTTGCTAAAATTAAAATTTTAAAGCTACCACATCTTTTGTAAATTCTTCAAAAAAATAATAAAAAAAAATATATATATATATTTCCCCCTTAACTATATGGCCTATTCGGTATGCTTCAAATTATGCGTTACACTAAAGGTGGGTGAAATGTACACACAAGGTACGCGCAGTTATGCTTAAGTCTTCTGTGTGTAAAAGAAAAAAAAAGGAGGAAATACTTGTAACAATTTTTTTTGCATATGAAGGTGTATACATATGCCATTTGCACGAGCATGTATGCACATGATATAATTGCGAATTAATAGTTTCCCCCAATGTATCAGGCTCACATAGGCGCTATAAGATGCAGTAACATTTTTACCAGCCCCTATCACAAAATGAATGTTCCCCAACGTTCTTATTAAAAATATTTACGTAATTTTACAAAATTTGCATTTTCAACACGTACATGTGTGTATAAGGTGACAAAGTTTACTGAGTCATGTTGTGCCCATACGACCCCCCTCATCGCGATAATGCGGTCCAATGTGTGCATGTTCCCTCCCCTTTGGACCATGTCGTATATTTGGCCATTTCTATACACATAGGAAATGTGCCGTTGAGGGTAACACACAAGGCTAGCCATTCTGTGCACAAATGAATTATGTGGGGATACACAAATTGGAGCAAACAATTTGCTCACAATTATTGTTATCTGTTGGAGAATTTCTCATAATGTCAACAAGGGTGGGACAAAACAGTGGACAACAATTTCTGTCGTGTGCAATTCATGTTTATTTTTTCACTCGAGTTGATAAATTTGTTTTCCCGAAATGGAGGGACTATATCTACAAGTACAGGCTTTATAAAGTGGTTAAACCGACGACATGGTCGCTTTCAATTTTGTTCATTTGTGTGTTTATGCCTTGCTCGCGTGTTAACCTTATGTGGATTGAAAACAAACGGGGGGGCGAAGAAGCATTTCAAAATTGATGTAGCGAAATTGTTCGAAGGCGTAACACTTGCAAACATTTGTTCTGCCATCTTTAACATATTGTTACGTCTACATATTTGAATTAATGCGTTTTGCGACATATATGCGTGCTCGCAATATGTTCACGAACGGGGGAGGAAAATTCCTTTTTTTTTTTTTTTTTTTAAAAGATATAATGAAAAAACCACAACATGTATTTCTGCCGTTTCCTTATTCAGTAGAACGTTTGAGGATGTACCGCTTACGCCCAAGCTGCCATGAAATGAAAAAGACCTGTCCGTTAGCATCAACAACCTGTGATGCAAAAGAGTAAAAGCGCACAACACAGACACGCGATGAGACATGTTTACGAATTCGCAAACAAATGTGGGCGCTTCATTTGTGTTGTTGAAAAATGCTCAGGGGAAGGGGGACCAGACAAATGCTCCAGTTCGCGTTTCGCGCAGCCATTTTGGGGGTTATTTTTTTTTTTAATGAAGCACAATTTGGACAAAGGGTTACATAACAAGAGCGCAGTTTTTTCGTACAGTACATATATGTACAATTCATTACTTTCAGTTGTACACAACGTTATGGTTGTCTTGTTCTGCACCCGTCAATTGATAAGCTCAGTTTGCAGCAAAATTAATTTTTTCCTTCAAAATAAAAGGACCATAACAGAATAGAGCGATGGGTACAGACGTTAAATTGAAAACTCCGAAAAGTTCTTTCAAGCTCATATAGCAGATTCGTTCTTTGTCTTTACATGCAACATGCGCACAAATTAAAAAAATGCGGGAGAAAACAAATGGAAACAACAATGGTGGGGCAAAAATGGAAAAAGAACATGAAAATAATCAAAATGATGATGAAAGGACGAAAAACTTCGTCATAAAATATAATATATTCAATCCCATTGGCGTATTTTTTATTTTTTTTTTTTTTTTCTCCTTTTTAAGGTACTTTTGTTTCCTTTAAATATGAAGGAAGAAGCGCGTAATTTTTATAAATTCGTAAAAATGACTGAACCAGAAAAAGACGGCTGTTTCTTCTTGAGTGCAAATAAATTTTGAACCATGGGCTTCAGTAGAATTTGTCAAATATGCAAAAAGTTACGCACGCGTTAATATAAATATATAGAGAAATTTTATGGGCACTTTTTATTACATATATTTTTTTTATGTATACCATTTTAAGCATATTTGCGATGCGAAATTCGTAGCCCACGTGGATTTATATATATATTCGCCGTACTGATGATATCGTGGCATGATTTTTTATAATTGAAACCCTTTTGTAATTGCGTATTTGAAAAGGGAAGAACGAAGAATGCTCTATTTCAATTCGGAATTTGAAAATTTTGTAAGAATAAACTTTTCTCCCCCCAAAAAAAAGGTTTCGATTCTCTGTATCTCGTCATGATTTTGTGCTACAACAGAGAAACCAAATTAAGGAAATAGATAAACAAAGCTTGCAAGTAAATAAATTTGCGAGCGAATAAAATTGCGCATAATTGATTATACAATTAATTGAACTTTTGATGACCCCAAAATATCTACCGACTGCTCCGTGCAATTTCCGTTTTTAACGAATCCATACATGCTATTATTATAACACCCATACCCACAATACGCACGCCAGTACGTTATAATGCGTTATGCAAAAACGTTCTGACAATTATTGTGATGAGAATTAGCCAGTTCAGCGCCACTCTTCCTTTTTGTGCGCCCCTTATAGTGTATATATTTCCGTTCTGTATGCCATACGTATTTGATTATAACTTACGTCGTACCCATTTGCATAACCAGGTTACGCTTACGTGGGTGTACATACTTAGGTGAGTATAAAATTGACAGACGGCATAATTTTACAGTACAGAAAATGTGAAGTTAATCGCCGTCCGGAAATTTCGTACTTGCCATTACATTACTGATGTAAATGTTTCCTCTGTTTGCGTCTGGTTGAACGACGCAACAGGGAGACGGTGCGTCTGTTTTGTGTACCACTTAACGTGCCTTTATGTGTATACAGATATAAACATATGTGTACATATACGCGCATGGTACCGTATACTTGCGCTTACGTTTTTTAAGTAGGAAAAAAGAGGAGTCTCGTATGAGGCAGTAACCTTTCCTTGCTGCGCATAACTCAACCCGCAGCACAATTGCAATTGCAGACATACAACTGCTACGCATAACTCGCTTCCGCTTTATGAAAAAAACCAGTGCCATTTTTCATATTAACACAAGCTTCATTTTCAATATTGATTATTTTACGTATTATTTTATTTTATTATTATTTTTTTTTAATTTTCTTTTTTGATATTTTCCAAAGTGTACGTTGTTTTTAATTCGTTTTACTAAATATTTATTTTCGCCTGCATTTATGCCATCACGTAACACACGCGCACGGCAAATATAAGATTGTATGTATGTCTGCGGGAACGTACGCACGTGTGTATGTACGTACCTGCGCCTTCATGTTGCCTATGCATTTCGCGTGTTAAACGCTGTGCACATTTTTAAACCGTTTAAAACGGGGCAGCAAAGCGAAATCAACGTGGAACGTTGCGACTCCAACGGCCACCGCACGAACGAACAACTTTACTCAACCGATCCGTCCGTACTTGCCATTGTTAACGTCACCAAGAATTGTAGAGAAACATGTGTCCACGCAGAGAAGCAGGGGATTCGATATTTTAAGTGAACAAAAAAGGGGGAAATATGCAAATTGTCCTGGGCAAATGTACAATTACGTGTATATTTGTTTACATATGTGTATGTGTATGTATGCATATATATATGCCTGTGTATGCTTACCCATACTTATGTAACCGTGTGTATGCGTGTGGCCAAACCTTCCCATGTGCACCCGCCGTACATGCAAAAAAATAAAATAATAGTACTATCCGTAAGGAGTAAATTACGGAGATCGACGGCGCACAATTGAATTGTTCGCACTGTACAAAAAAAAAAAAAAAAACGACACAAAAAAGGTTGCGTACGTATATATGCGCATACGCATGTATATACGGGTGAGTATACGTATTCGTAGCCATATGTGTATGCACATATGCACGCCCCTGTCGTCCAAACGATGACTGGCAACCAAAGCCAAATAGAGGAGGCACATGCTCCAGAAATTGCCCCAAGACAAGGGGCAAAAAATAGGAAAACATTCCGCAGCTTCCACTTTTTGAAAAAAAAAAATGAAGAACGTAGTGCCGATAATACAAGAAGCAAGGATCACATGTTCTCATCAAGTAGGAGTGATTACGCTTCTTTGAAGGATAATCAGAAGGAGGTAATTAAAGGAAAAGTACCCAAGTCGTATGTACGCGATTTGGAAATACCCAACGTTAGGGTGAGAAATAAATTTCAGTTTGTTCATGTGCATGGCGCAGAAAATGATTCTCCAAATCAGCGTCTTCATGAATCTAGTGAACGGGACGATGTTGCCCTCCCCCAAGATTTAAGCGGCGCGTCCGCCACAGACAGCCATAGCTCAGGTCATGGTGCAATTAATGATGCTAGTCATGACGCCATCGAGAACGTGAGTAACAACGTCAGTAATAACGCCAGTAATAACATCAGTAATAACGTGAATAACAACGTGAGTAATAACGTGAGTAATAACCCCAGCAATGGCATATCGGGGACGCGAGCGAGTCACCAGTCCGCGCAGGATGAGGACGAAAGTGCCTCCCTACGGGTGGATTCTTCTCTTCCAAATACATCAACAAGAAATAACGAACACGAAGAAAATAATTCCAGCAGCGCCGCCATTGGGCAGGAAGCGAATGGACAGTCATTGGGTATGGTTTCGGGAAATATCAGACAGGTGGGGCATGTTACTGGGGACAGCGGACCGAATGGAAATGTTACATGCGAACATACTCCTGATGAGAACCCCCCTAGTGAGAATCGACTAAATGAGGACACACAACCTCCTAGTGGAGGAAACATAGAAACACAAAACGATCTTCTAACAAACTTAGAAAACCCAAATCAGAACGAGGCGCAAAATGACCCAAGTCGAAGCAGAAATTCAGCAGAAAACACATCGAATGCAGAAGACTTAGACTATTACGTCTTAACGATAAGGGACTTAAGAAACACGCAGGTGAATGAAAGCGAATACGAAAATGAAGAAGGGCTTGAGCTAGCTTTTTATCAGAGATGCATTATTGGGAAGATATTTGGGTATGAAATAAAGCCTATTTTAGAAGAATATAATTTGAATAAAGCCATTAGACTAATTCTGTTCATCTTATTGATGCTGGCACTTTTTAGTATAGAATTTGTCCTACTGTATAATAACCTATTAAAAGTAAGGGTAGCGGAAAACCAGTTTCTTCTAATCGAATCAAATTACAACAGCGCCTTCTTAAATAATTTTCTGTTTCAATTTAACGAAAAGGAATTAAAAACGTGGCACCTAACGAATGACATGATAAGGGATGAAATAACAAACGGAAATTTTACACTCTACGATAACATGTGTGAAGTGGTTAACAAGTTAAATATAAATTGTGACGAACATTTGCTAGAATTCTACAAATCGCATGGTGACAAAAATAAGAAAAAAATAATCGAACATTCTATTCATTTGTATGACGAACTGAGCCAGAGAAATATTTCCATTTATAGGGTAAAGGAAACTTTGCTAAGTCCATGTAAAGATATAAGCACAAGGACCCTCACCGAAGGAAGTAGTTATATATTTCTATTTGTAGCTCAAAAGAAGCATCTAAAAATTAGCACCCCCTTTTTAATACTAACGGTTTTTTTCTTCTGCATGCGTATCGCCCTAATCCTGTCAAGAATTCTATACGACTTTGTGTTATTTTTGTGCTTCAAGAATTACAGACTGTCAGTCGAGAGCAAAAGGAAGTACCTTGCCAAATATATGTGGTCAGTGAGCACTATCATGTTTCTAGAGATTATATTAGGGGATGACTGCGTCATTTGGTGGATACACGATATTGACCCTATTTTTAATTACCACTTTCAATATTTCTTGTGGTACATATCTCTGTTCTGCTTATTGTCGTATGTACTACACAGAGTGTTTAGGAAGTATGCACTAAGAAATGACAGTAGCAACTGCTCAGCAGCTTCGTTCTCCATGCAATATATTCAGGATTTTCTCTTCGCGATTAACATCATTTTCGCCTGCCTCTTTATACTATTCAATATAAGTAAGGCCACAGTTATCACCATTATCATCACCGCCATAGTGCTCTTCATAGATATATTAAATGACTCCTACTTAGAACAAATACGACTGACCAATTTTGAAGCGTTCCCATCATCCAATCGGCAAAGAAAGAAAAAATTATACATAATTGAAAATAACAAAAAAAATGAAAAGAAATTTACTCTAGTTAGATTAAATGAGCACATTTATAGAGAGGTCACCATGGAGAGTAACTCAGAAAAACGAACAAGTAAAGGTGATTTCGATACCAATAATAAAGACCAACTGAAAAAGTCATGTGAGAAAAAAAACAAAATATTTAACTTGAAGAATTTATTTAATAAGGGAAAAATAAAGAAGACAAAAAGTCCAAAAAATGCCACCAGCAATGGTAAAGAAGTCGAGGAGGGGAAAGGTAGTAATAATAGTGAGGAGGAAAAACATAGCTATGTTGATGGTGAAAAATATGACGGTATGCATAACCCAGGAACGTCATCTGTGGACTATTGCGAAATTTGCGATGAACGCCTTAAAAATGTGGTGCTGTATCCCTGTATGCATGGAGGATTTTGCGAAACATGCATACGGTCCATGATATTCAATTCACTTAAGTTGAAGGACTCCTTCCCAAATTGTCCTCTCTGTCGAGACGCCATCAAAAATGTCTACAAAATATCATACGAGGATAGTCAGCAGAAGGTCGAGGCCGTCACCATACTCACTATCAGGGTGAAGCAATGATAATATATTGCATGTCTCGCAGAATTTGATTGCCGCATCGTGTGTGTGTGTATACATTGGTAGTATGCTTTTGCCCACCCCCCTTTTGTTTTCACATTGTGTGAGGAACTGTGCCCTTTCCTCCCCCTGCACGGACGACCGTTTGTTTTGTTTCACCCGTATCACCCCCCGTTTGTTCCTTTGTGTTTTCATTTTTAAATATTGTCCTCATGTGCGCACCATGTTCGCTGGCGCAGCTACCCATATGTGTGTGAATATGTGTGTAAATGTATGTATAAATATATATCTAAATATATGTGTAAATATATGTGTACATATCTATATGCATGTTTATGTATTTGTGTACCCATTCGCGTGCGCGTACGTCGAGTCGGTAGCCATCGCAGAACAGCAACCCTCTGGCTGCTATGGCGAATCACCCAAAAGAGCACATGAAAAAATAACTGCAATGGCATATTCATTCCCTTTGTTTCTGCGTATTCCGTTTATTTTTGTGTCCCCCCGTTCATTCTGTGCCCACCCTATTGTTGTTCACGCGTTTTTCCTTATACACCTGCCCTGTACCTTTTTTTTTTTTTGTTTTTTCGCGTCCCTCCTTGTTCCATCTCCCACGCGATTCATACGATGTTTATCTGGGTACGTAGGAGGAAAGGTGCACACTTGCACGCGAACCCGAGGACGCCCATACCTGTGCACAGGACAATGCCTCCAGGTGCACATGTAACGAGGCCCCAATTTTTAAGTTATTCATATTTATAAAATTAAATATAACCAAATAACTTTTAATAGTATGACCAACTCGATCTATTTTAAATTAATGATTGTACCGTTGTTCACGAAAAAAAGGGAAAAAAAAAATTTTTTTTTTTTTCCACAATTTGACTTAAAAAAAAACTTGTGTCCGGGCACCTGCCTGCGATAAGATCACATATCGAAGCTTGCCAAAACCTGAGATGGGGAAGACATGGATGAGAAAAAGTGTACACGCATTGGATTGGTTTGCAAACGATTGAGTTCGCGTACCATTTCGCGTTTCATATCATCCATGTTATTCCATGTACCTTCCTCCTGATGCTTCTGGCCCGGTCAAGATTTCCCTCCAGGAAGCTAAAAAAGTCCCTCACGCAAAAGTCGATTGGGATCTGTAAAAGGGAGGGAAGCGGCGTACCCATGGGGGGAGATTCACATATACAATTGCCTATCTGTGGGGTGTCATCATAACACGGGTCCCACCGTGCGGTATCACGTGGTGTTTCCCACGATTGCGCATACACACAGGCATAATTACGTAAATAAAACCAAAGGTAGGGCACAAGGATATGGTTTTGTCCAGGTAGACAACCAGCGGAATTTGCGTTTGATGATTTTTTAAAAGTTTGAGGCAGTTTTCTAGCAACCACCTATCGGCATCATCCTTCAAGTGCATTCCACATAAATTTTCGACCGCCTTTTTCTTTACTTGTTCCTCTTTAATGTCCTTATGCAAAAAAATTAAATTTGGATCAAATCCATTTTGAACAATTTTATAACTGCTATGGAGGATGTCACTGTCGTATTTATATTTTTTATTTTCTATGTCTGGGAATTTTTCGTGTGCTATTTTATTTGCAACTTCTTTCAGTTTTAGCAACTTTTTTTCCCTCCTCTTTTTGTGATTAATTTTTTGATATTTTTCTTCTAATTTTTTTTTTATGTAATGAAAGTAGCTTCTTCGTTTCTGTATTAACAAGGCTTGCTGTTCCGATGGTTGAAACAACGCCTGTGTGTTTTTTACATGCTCGGTTAAATCGTCCCATATGGAGTTGATACCTCCATTTTTTTTTCCTCCCCCTTTGTTCGAACTGAATATGTCCTCATCCAAATTTTCGATGCTGTCCTTATCGCACTCGTCCAATATGTTTACATTTTTTATTTTCTCCAAAGATTGCCTAATGTCGTATATCAATTTTGCTGTGATTTCTTCCTTCTGTTGGAGTGATAAATTATTTGGAAGGGTTTGCAATTTAATGACGATGTTTTTATACCTCCCCTTGATTATTTTATTCTGTGAATTTTCAAACACTTTAAAAAACACTATTTTCTTTTCCAAGAATATGTTACTTTCGCTTCTTTCGGACGAACTTAAAATGTCTATGTATGAATTTAAAACACTGAGCGATTCGCTGTTCACCTTTTTTAGCTCCTCTGGTAACTCTTGTGTTAAGTCTGGATGTATTTCTTTATAAAAGAAGAGGATCAATTTTCGCACGCTCTTTCGAAAGATACTCGATTGATATTTTCTTCCATTTGCAAATTGAAATGTGCATTTTTTACTCGTAAGGAAGTTGTTACACCTGTTGAGGCTGCTCATCAATTTTGACAACATCGGTTTGGCCTGCCGTTTTTTTTTCGTGAATGTTTTTTTTTTTATTTTTTCCTCATTCCACCTTCGCCAAATGGGCAAATAAGCAGGGAGAATAAAATTGGTAATAGAATAAATAGTAAAACAAAAAAAAATCTGTGGAACGAACTAGCTAAAATGGTTTGCATGAGGAAACCTGAAATGGATGATTTAACAGTGTAAATGTACCATTCCCATTTGGGGAGCGGCAGGTGGCACTAAAATTGATATAAAAAAAAAAAAAAAAATTGGATGCCATTTTTTGGCTTAATTTTATCGTACTCAAACATTACGTATGTGTGATTATACCAACTCCAAAGAGGCAAAAATAAAGACCCTTTTTCGGTGTACTTTCGCTTTTTTATGATGGGCACATACATACCATTTTGAGTTCTATATATGTGTACACCGAGTTGCACAATCTTCGGAGGAATATAACTGTGCCGTTTTAAAATGATAAAAAAGTGGGGTGTGAGTTCACTTTCTATTTTGTTTTTCCATTTGAAGAAAACAAACAAAAGGAGAAAGGGGAAAAAGTGCAACAACAAATGGAACAGATTAATATAAACAAAATTGTAGAAGTCGTTGCCTTTATACAAATGTGCCCCTTCACTTCCCCCTGGCTAAAATGGCAAAATACGGATGGGCATAAAATGTAAAATTGACAAGGGAAGTGCAGTTAAAAAGGGTGCAATTAAAAACATGGTGCAGCTGAATGTCCCTTTTAAAGGAGTGCGTCAGGGGGAAAAAGAAAAGTGGCGCCTCTTAAAAATGGATCAAGTAAGACTGCATCATTTCAGTGGTATGAAAAAAAAATAAAAAAAAAGAGCGATAGCATATATGTGTAAATGTAGGCCATTCTGAAACAGATACCCTTATGTGCAAACGCTTGTACGTGTGGAGAAACGTCCGTGTGAAGGCTCCACGCGAATGGGGCGACGTTCTGTCCCCCCATGCGCCCTCACTTGGACAGTTGAGACTCCTGCAGATTCTTCCCCACCAGTGTATGTATTTCCATATATTTATGGACACACCTGTCAACACAACTGGTTTCGCCTACCGAAAGTAACGAATCGTTTACATCTGGTATACATTTGCTCCAACAGGTGTTTTGCATGCGCTTGAACAAATCAGACATGCCTAGTAGCTCTACCACGGTGCTATTTACTTTGCTTATGTTTTCATTCATCTTGTGTAAGGAAGTAGGTGCAAAGGGGGTTCTAAGTAAAGGCTTTTCTTGGATGTTGCACTTGGACCTGTGCATAAAACGGGAGAAACGTGTCAATTGTGGTGAAATGTTGCTCTATGTGGAGCTTATGCGTAGCTGCAAGGTTCACATGGATACACGGAGATAACGTCACTTTTTTTTTTCTCTCTCTCATTGATATTACTTGTTTTCCGCGATTTTTTTCAAAATCTATGCTTCAAAAATGTGAGGAATGGATGTTCTTAAGCAAAGTGAATTCATACGCATGGCACCTATAGTAGTAGGATTTATCCTTTCTTAAAAGTGGGAGAACAGGTGGGGTGAAGGATCCGCGCGAGGAAATAAAACGCAATTCTGTGAAATTAAACTAAATCGAATTAAAATGAATCAAATTAAATCGATTTAAGCTAAATCGAATCGAGTGAAAACCACTAAACGCGTTCTTTTTTTTTTTTTTTTTTTTTCCCAATAATCACAGAATGCGCCGCGTGTGTTAACGGATGCTCTATAAAAAAAAAAAAAAAAAAAAAGCAGCATTTTGATGTGATGGCATAGGCATATATGCGTGCATATACATATGAATGCACTTGGCAATATGTAGAACGTTGAATGAACAATTATGTTGGACACAGCATTTTTTTTTGTTGTATGTGTACATATTAATGTTTGTTGTAGGAGGAGGGCAGAATGGCCGATTACAGTAGTAGAACAGGGCCAGGGCAAAACGGGCTGGTTATCTCCTTTTTTTTGTTCCCTTTTGCAGCTTTTTTCCATTTCGCATAATTCTACCACTGGGGAAAAAACATCGTGAAGGGGGAAAATCACCAAATGTGATGTGGTGTGACCAAGATGAATAACTACATGCCGAAAAGCTTCGACGAAATATTAATACACCCCAAGGATAAGCAAACCATTTTGGACTTTTTCACCAATTTGATAAAATTTAATAATGACCCAATTTTAAGCAGAGAGTTAGAAAGCTGGAGCAGTGCCAAACAGACAGTGGATGTGCAGAAATTAAAGAACATATGTGTAATTCTGGGGGCCACGGGAAGTGGGAAAAGTACATTAATAAAGTACTTATGTGACAAATTAAATATGAGAGAGTGCCACTACGAATCAGAATCGCAGGAACATATCTCTTGGGTTAGAAAGACTAGTGAAGAGAATGAACAGTACTATCATCCGTATAATAATTTCTTACTCTATTCGAACTGCCAAATTGGAAATACAAAAAAGGTAACAAAAAAACATGGGCAAAAAGAGGATGAGAATAAGTGTACGAAAAAGAACAAGGTATGCAACATGCTGTTGTGCCACGAAATTAGTAGTAACAATAATAAAAGGAAGAACAAATATGAGCACAGAGAAAATTGGCCATTACAAAAAATTATTAAAACTGAATCGGGGAATAGCCACCCAAATGGCAGAATGAATAAATCCGCACCACTAGATGTTGAAAGTGGGGTTAAAAAGAAAATTGTAGCAGATTTGGTAGAGTGTAGCGACATAAACGGGAAAATAACAAGCGTGACGCTCAAATTGTACAGTATTTATATGAACCTAGTAAATCACACAATCAGTGCAAGGAGAAAAACAGGCAGTCCATTCTGTTTAGAAGGACAGGAGGGTTTTTTCCCCGGTACTGTGTCTAACCAGTTTAACAAAATTATACACAAAAATTACACCGTGGGGATTAACATGTGGAAAAAAATGAACAAGCTATTAACTTCAGCTGATAATTTGAAAAGACACATTGTGGAACACGAAGAAGAAGCACATACACTTGAGAAGGAATTTATAATCGATATGTTTGTAGATGGGAATCATAGCGAATACGTAGTTAACAGCATGCAGTGTTCCTCTAATTTGCGCGAACATATGAGCTCAAACGCAAAGGAATCGAGCAATTTAAGCAAATCAGTGATGGATGTTTTAAAATTGTTTATTAACCTAATGGAAGAAGTGAATGACGATTTCGCCTTGGCCAATACGCTCAGGGAAGAATTAACAGACTTTGTCGAAAGGAAGAACATGAGACAGAGGACAGAAAAGTTCATGTCCTATGGAAGAAGAAACTACTGTGTCATTAATGGAATGGAGGAAAATGAAATGCAACGAGGGGAAGTGAACAATATGGATATTTTTTCCAACGTGTGGAAGGAAGAACTGGGAGAAAATGCCCCCTCTTCGATTATTGACTCACTTGAGGGAGAAGTCAAACAGTTTGTAGAATCACACAGGGGAAAGCAAATAATCCCCCACTTGTTGGAAAGCACAAATTTAAAGCAATGTATAGGGCAACACCAACACATTAGTAGTGAACTGTGTAAGCGGGAAAAGATCATCCGAGCGCTTACTGGTGAAGAAATACACCACATTTGGCAACACACCACTTTGCAGACTTACGATAATAATGGAATGTATGATACCATATCTCAAACGTGTCACACGAGCACACGTGCGTTGTATTTAATGGCACTAAACGATCAGTTCACACATTTAATTAACAATTTTTATTTCTTGAATAATATTAAGGGGTTGTCTTTGTGCAATTGTTTCTTGGGCAGCCATGTGACCGAGGCAATGATTATTAATACAACCCTTGTGAGTTACCTAAAGAGACAAGTGGCTAATGACCTTATTAGGAAAAATAACTCCCCGAAGAGGGGAAATGAGGACAGTGCACCGATGAGGCCTCCGTTTCCCTCAAAGGTTGTGGGCACAAAATTGGTTTCGTCATTCGCCAACTCGATGGGGAATATTCTAACGAATTGTAACGAGGATCACCATGTTGCGTATACAAAATTGAGAAGCATACTTGAGGGGAAGAACAACCCCTTTGAGGATGAAACTTCCCGTTTTACCCTTCTAAGCAATTCCAAACAAACGTCTGGGGATTTTGCCCTTACAGAAAAAGCACAAAAGAGAGTAACCAATTACTGCAGCGAGCTTTACAAAGTGAACAGCAGGGTGGCGAGCAAGCTAATTAAGTGTAACGATTTCATGGACGAATTAATAACCCATTTGGGCAAAGACAGAGATGTGCAGGCAAAAATGCTTTGTGCCCTGATGGAGGATATAGAACTAAACGATAGTATGGTGAAGTGGTTCATACCAAATTTTCTGAAGAAACAAATGAGAAGAGTCATTTCTGGGAGCTGCCTCTACAGGGAATTTGTCAACATCGATCTTAAGAAAAAAAGGGAAGAAGAGAAACAAAAAAATTACTACGAAGAACATTTTATAGGTACTCGTGCGGTCCTGCTGGACGAATTACCATTAATCGAGTTAGAATACTCAGAAGACTTCCGAGCAAGTTGCGCTAGTACGATGGAGTTTATATTCAACCGAGTCAATCATTGTAAACAAGAGTATATAAAGTACCTTCGGGAAAACAAACCCGCGGAGGAGTTCCCCAAATGCTATGCAATTCACCCCATGGTAATCTTTATAAATTCGTATGATGAAATAAGGACCGTCAATACTTTGCTCGGAATTGATATTAATAATTCTTCATATGTTTCTTTTGTAAGGTTAAAAAAAATGAACCCACTATATTTGGAGAAAGCCCTGGCAGAACGGTACTACTGTAGGATGATCAACCTGAACCGGAACGTGAAAGAGGTTTTGAAAAAAATGACACAAAACTGCAATGGAGACATACGGTCCTGTTGTAACGCGCTGGACTTACTAAATCGCATTCCAAATTTGAATGAAATGTCACTGGAAGAAATTAACAATATTTCTCTTCTGTGCCAAAATGATGTTTTTTCCTTTGCTAGGAAGGTTCTGTATAGTGATCTCAGGCTAGACACAATTTCGACGGACCCTTTGTCCGCCTCAACCTGTTTCAATGTAGGTACGAATTATTCTAACTGGGAAACCCACAATAAGGTAAACCATGGGAGGATAAGCGAACGCGCAGTTGGGAATAACTACTCAGCAGTTACTACCAACTATATTGAGGAGGCAAAAAAGGAACCCCACAAAAATACTCTACACACTTCCACATACAGTTTCGCCTCCCATACGAAAATGCCTCTTAGCACCAGCAGTGGCCACCAGACGAATCGTCTTAACATGCAAAGTGAGGCAAAGACACAAAAACATGATAAAACATACAGAGAACTTTTCACAGAATTGGATGACAAAGCACATATGCTGAGCACAACGGAGAAGTTTCAAGTCCTGTCATTGTTAAAAGAAAATTATATATATTTTTACAACAGCTTATCTGATATGGCTAGATTATTTTCAAACCTGAGTGCTATTAATTACTCCTTTCGTGGGGTCGACTGCTCAAACATTTTAATGAGAAAGGGCCATGAAAACATGACTGACGATGTAGCAAGATTTGTGGATGACCACTTCAGGTTGACCTACAGATATTACATAATTTGTAATGGGAACCCCCAGAATCCAGTGGACAACGCACCCCCAGCGCAGGAAGGGTTAACTAATAAGGGCAGAAACAGGCCAGCCTATTCCGCGCACACCCACGCCCCGTCTACCCATGGAGTGCCCCCCGCATGCCACGTGAACACTTTCTTCGCGCTCAAGACCAATTACATGAATAAATACTATCACCATTTTAGCCTAGTCAGGAAGGAATTATACGACCGTTACATCATGATTGTGTTGAGGAGGATAGCGAACCAACCTGTGAATAATTCGCATGATGTTTCAGCAAGGTACCTTTTTTTCTTAAGGGGGAACTACGAATTGTTTGCGAGTTTTTTCCCTTGCTACATTATGCTGATTATACAGCACTGGAATAGTATGGGCGAGTCCAAGGACACGGATGTGCAGGGTCATGATTGGGATCCCCTTTTTGTTTATGCCCCAGATGAGCCACCCAACAGTGATCCGTTTTCCCTTAACAAATTCTGGGACATGCTACATCATTTCAAACACCGCGGTTCGGGGGGTAAGAAAGCAGAGGAGCATGCAACGGAGATTATTTCATTTGCGGAAACGTTTATCACTCCAAAATTTATAGCCCTTTTTTTTCCGTCTTATTTGAAGTACTTAAAGGAGGGGACGAGGCAAAAGCAGATCATCCGGAACTTCATCGGAAATGAGGCCGTGTCCACCGAAACGTACTTTGAGATGCGGAACGCACTGCGCCTGCACGATATGCAGCTGCACAGCTATTTCTTCGACTACTGAGATGGGGGCGGCAAGCGTTAGCGCGTGCGGCGGTTTGTCTAGCTCATCTCCTTCCTTCGTCACCTGTTTGTCTGCCAGCTGCACCCGCGGCTGCCCTACCCCTTCATTCGCCTTTTTTTTTTTTTTTAAAATGGGAAAGAATTTTAAAACTAGTCTTTTTTAGTAACACCAAAAAAAAAAAAAAGAAAAGAAAAAACAAAATTGACAGCAAAGTGAATACTGCTGGAATTAATCTAAAACGAAGAGACACAATAGGACAGACAAAGGTTATACTGTCCTTTTTCCGTAAGTGCCGCACGGAGGGTCGCATGTACTAGTAGCATACCCATGTGTGCGATTTTTTAAAAATTTTATTTCGTCAACAAAATCAGGCGTATAAAAATGAGAAAAACTCCGAGGTTGTAATGCGGTGGAGCGGTACACCACTTTTGCGGAACGAATGAAGAGCGCCATGCGCACACAATCATTAGTAAGAAAAATCATACAACACTGAAATGATCAGCAGGAGCACTGCAAGGAATAGGAGCAGCTCAGTCATTTTTACATGCTTGATTCGTAGATACCTAGAGGGGTAGACATGGATAATATTTTCATTAATTTTTCCATTCACATAGTCATCTATCTGGTAAGCATCCTCATACCCATGCAATGGCTTCTCTGGACAAATCAAATTAATTGTTGGTAATTCGTCGTACTGGTTTTCCTTCTGATGACCCGTAAGTAATGGCTCCGTCTTCTCATCAGCATTAAAATTTTTCAAATAATTTAACTTAGAATTAGATGTGGCGAACGTTTTGTTCTGCATATTTTCCTCCACGTTATTGTCGCTGTAGGAGACAAGGCCGTCATTTGTGTGGTTGGACAAATTTGTGTTTCCCTTTTGAGTGCTTTGCGCGTACACCCTATCGCAGCCGTCATTTCGACAGTGACTGTCATGCTCACGGTCACCTCCTGTGTCCCCGTTCATTATCATCATAGGATGCTTGTGTACCCAGTAAGCATTTCTGGCATGTTTATATTTGCTAAAAGTTCCTCTTTTCTTATTCTTCTCACTGAAGGAGAGCAAAAAGTTGTACTTGTAATAGTTGAATATGTTGTTTATGGTGTCATCGAGGTTACTCTGTCCATTTCCTTTGTTAATTTTTGGAATCACATTGTACACATTGTCCGGCACGGACAGTGTATTCACATCTTTGTACATTTTACTTTTTCGATTGAACGAATTTAGCCAGTACAAGATTCTGTCCTCTGTTTGGCAGTTCTCCTTATCTGCACATCCCTCGTGATTACCATTTTCTGGTGGAATCCTTTTTCTGCTGTGAGCTAAATTGGGAAATGTTTCGTACTTGTTCATGTTGCTGTACTGAGATGTAACATTCACTTGGGTGTAATTTGCACTCCCCAGGGGATCAGCTATTTGCTCATTTGTTTCAAAATTTTTTTGTGAGTCTTCAGTTGCGTTTTTTCCCCCGTTTTCTTTGGTTCCCTCCAATTCATTTATTTGGTCGAAATGCACATGCACCTTTTTGTCACTGGAAAAAGATAATAATTTTTTGCAGCCTGCATAATTATCGACACTTTCGGTTTGCAAAAAAGAAGGTGCACTTTCTTCATTTGTTTTTTGTCTCATCGGGCAGTTCCTCTGAGAATGTAACTTCTTCAAATGTATCATGCCATTTATTGCATCTTCATAATCTTCCATGCCATGTTGTCCATTTTTATATAAATTGAGGGAATAAGAATAAATATCACTTTTGGATTTTCTGAAGGAGGAATTTAGAGAATCATTTGAATGGAAAGATTTTCCTACGTTAGATACATTCACATGCATGTTACTGTTTGGAAAAGTATTTTGTCTTGCTTCATTTTTATTTCCATCAAAGGCCCAGGTTAAATTTTTTTTATTACTTATTCCGCTAATGAATACGTGAAAATGGTTTTCTAAATTATTACTTAATTTTCCTTCATATGTATCATTTGAGGGCATATCAATTTGTACTTCTTTCATTTCTTCCTCACCGAGGTTATCTCCTCTTGGTTTAGTGTCCACATGGGTAGTTGCTGTTCCAACTCGTTGGTACGAATCATTTACCCCCTCTTCTTCTTCTGCTTGACAATTCACCGCTCTTGCCCTCCCTTGAAAGGGCTTACCATGCGTCAAGTGTCCTCCCTCTTCCAAATCTGACATTTGCTGCTCCCCAGTTGGAAGATCTGTACAAGGGAGCGCTTCCCTCCCCTCGTTATGAACATCACAGATATACGCGTGGGGACTTACCTCTAAACTGCAGTGGGTTGGATCCCCTTCATTCGGCGCATTAAGCTCCAGCGAGAGTCCCTTCCCAGGGTTGTCAAAATTGTATAAATAGCACACATTACACACGTCCTGCACATCGCACATATCGCAAGCGTTTTTCCCGTCCGAGACACCCGCCAGCATCAGCTTCAAATTCAAAAAGGAGTCAAACATGTCTGAATGTTTAATCAAGTACTCATCCCTTTCGTAATTATTTTTGATTATTCTGATATCGTTGTAAATATCTCTGGACATGTCTGCTATTAATTTATCATTTAAAAGTTCACTATCGGTGATGTCTGAATAGTCGGAGTATTCTTGTTGTTCATTTTTTATAGAATGTCTTTTGTTTTTTTTATTTTTATTTTCAAACCCGATCACCGTTTTGTGCTTCCTCGACTTTCTAACGTTGTTTGGTAACCTTTGCTTCGCCTTAGGGTTGTTCTTATTTATGTTGTTTGCCTTCATATTGAAGAGGGAGCTGCACTTGCGCAATTCGAAGAACTCTGTATTGTTTTTCCTTCGACGGTGCAACTCGCATGCATTTTTATTCCTTTTCTCGTCGTCTTCTTTGCTGTGGTAACCCTGCTCATTTTGCGGCACCGGTTCGTCCACATCTGGGGGGATCCCTCTACCCGTTAAGATATGTGTACCTTTTGTAGTTACATGTGTGTGGTCTACCACTTTAGATGCGTTTTCTCCAGATTGTGCTTTTATTGGCACTATGAAATCGTCCCTGGGGGTTATCCGCATTGGTTTCTCCGAGCCGGGAAGGAGGAATTCGTAAGGACCCTGCCCTTGAGGTGCGACCATTTGGTTATTTCCATCTTGCTGTGTGTACATCATCGGTGATTTGGCATCTGTTCCATATGGGGCATTCATAGGGGGGGTGCTTAAATGCACCGAATTGTCCCTTATTGGGTTGCTCTCTCTTCGATATGTTCCCTCTACATTGGAAGCGTTATAGTTTATACCCCCCACATGGGGGTAGCTCGTCTGGCTATGCGGGAGCGGGAGTAAGCCTTTTTGCGCTTCATTCGGGACGTTATTCGGGGGAGTATACAACATGCTTCTTGCCTCATTTTTTGCTGCATAACTCTTTGGTTTGTCTTCACTGCACAGTTTGTAGGAGTTCGAAGTCATCTCTTTCTGCGCCCCATCAGCATCCCGTGGGTAATAAAAACCATAAATGGGCTTCTTCCTTTTGTGCTCCTTCGGGTCATAGAGTACAAGAATATGATGTAGGGGATTCTTCCCAGAGTAGGGGATGTTCTTACAAGCTATGAGATATATAACAGACGGAGTGATAAAATTACAGGCATAGGAGAAAATCAAGCTGGACCAAGTGAAGATATTTTCAAAAATAGCCCTGGAGGTAAAAAAATAGGAAATCAAAAAGGGGAAAATGGTTCCAAAAATGAAAGCCATTTTTTCAGAGCAAATATTACTATTGATTAAATTGTACCGAGTAGCTATGCAGTAGACATATATTCCCGGGGCAATGGTTAATAAGTCAAATAGGTATATACAGATTTTCATATATGTGTTTATAAAAGGGTTTTGCAACATGTCATATAATATATTATCACTATGAATCTCAGGGTAGGCTGTACATAATATGTACCCAAATATATAGTAAACGAAACAACAGAAAAGATTGGAGACCCAAACAGTTTTGATAATTTTTACGTCTGATTTCATTTCGTTTGCCCAACATGGAATTACTGTCACTGCTGAGTAGGAAGAAATGTATGATGAGAGAAGCTGTCTGAAATTAAAATCTCCAAAAGCGGTTGGGTATTTTATATTGGTGTATTTCTTTATGCCCTTATTCATTATGACCCCACTGGCGTTGTATCGATATATTTTAAGTCCAGCTAAGTATATCATTTGAACAATGGTGCTCATCAGAAATAGGAAAGAAAATAACTGTATCTTCATGTTGTCTTCCAAATTGGATTGGGAAAAATAAATCGATATAATCGCATTGATTACATACCCCACCGTTATGCACACCACATAACTGTTGCTGTAGTATATTTCGCTTATGTCTATGAGGTAGTTTATTTGAAAATTAGGGTACAGAGTAAACCCTACAGTATAACCTACGACATTTATTATTATGTAATCCATTGCGTGGGAAACTATTACTATCGATATGATGTTGCTTGCTAGGATACTTGCGTAGTAACACATCTGCATCAGCCAAAAGAATATGTTGTTCTTCCCTAAGAAGTAACAAACTGTTGAGATGTACTCGTATCTCTTATTAAAATGGATATTATTCGGGATCATGGTCATCGCACGTAGAAAAAGTAAGGTGTTAAAAATGGTTAAGACGCATATGAACATGTTTGTGATTAGACAAGGTAGCCATCCTGAACTTTTGAACACATATGGAATTGACACAAGTCCTGATCCGAATATTTGGTTTATTAGGTATATATAGCTATACCTATTTCCTATCGTTTTACTTCCAAAATATTTCTTCTCCTTCAGGCGCTTTACCTTCTCGATGTATTCCTTCTTATCATTGTAGTGCGCATTCCCCTTTTTGTTTTTTCCTTGAACATTCATTTTCTCTCTTCTCTCCAGCTCTTCTAAATTATGGTACTCTGTGTTTGTCTGATCGCCCACATGTTTTTCGCAACACGGCGGTCCACCCCCCATCCTTTCTTTGTCTTGTAGTTGCACAAAAAAAAAAAAAAAGAAAAATGACGAACTGGAGGATAATTCGATTCTTCACACACCCCTTTGCGCGTTGTTTGTAACTTTCTCCGTCTATGTTCCCCTTCCACGCTGCATGTTGCTTCCCGGACCTGTGTTGCTCCTGTTGGGTGGCACTTTTACGGGTCACTGATGGGTGGCACTTTTACGGGTCACTGATGGGTGGCACTTTTAC
>NW_012192625.1:38192-39255 GCF_000956335.1 Plasmodium fragile | reverse complement strand
TGGGTGGCACTTTTACGGGTCACTGATGGGTGGCACTTTTACGGGTCACTGATGGGTGGCACTTTTACAGGTCACTGATGGGTAGCATTTTTACGGGTCACTGTTTGGGGGTGTTTTCACCCCTGCGACAGTTCCTATGTCTTAGTCTTCCCTGTGCGTCTTCCCCCTTTGGGAGCTCTCAAACCAGGGGACAACAGGGTTGCCGGGTAATACACCCCCCAAAAAAAAAGTGTAATAAGCGTTAAATTTTTCTCCACAAGAGACAATTAAAGGGAACATAAATACACACGCTTGGCCCCCTTTTTCAGCTGCAGAAAAAATGGTGAAAGCGTGTTATATCACACATGGTATCTTACATTTGGCTGCTTCGCCAAAAATCGAAGAGATGTGTGAAGCTGGTGTCAAGATCGAAGTTTTGCAATTTTGTATTTTAGAATTTTGAATTCCACAATGTGAGGTGTGTAATCGGCAACCCGCGAATTGGCAATTGAGAAAATTGGGATATTTTTTTTTTGGTTCATGAGTTATTTCACGAGAACTAGCGGATCTTTCTCGCGGCTCAGATTTTGTGTAAGGACTTAGAAACTGAAACTAGTTAAACTGTGATTAGGGATAGTCACCAAATCAATCGCTTGTTCTTTCCCTCGTATCGTTTCTTTTCTTCCCCGTTTTGGTTTTCTATTTTTTTTTTTTTTTTTGGAAGCTACACTTATGCATATGTTTCGTTTATACACATGCCAAAAAGGAGGGTGACAATTTATTTCCCCAAATGTACAAGTATACACACATTTTGTTACCCCCCGAATGTGAAAGGAAAATTTTTTAAGCGTTTTCCTATTGCACATGTAATTGGGATAATTGCCATTTTAACAGCTTAAAGGAATTTAAGCATATGTACCCTAATGATATATGCCTTGGGAGTTATTTCATGGCACATTTACCCTTTTTGGTTACACGAAATGAACGTTTTTTTACATGTGACAATTGTGTACATAACCATTCCAGACCTATTAAGTTCTTCCCTTTTTTTTTTTTTTTTTTTTTTTTTTTTTTTTTTTTTTTT
>NW_012192625.1:0-32059 GCF_000956335.1 Plasmodium fragile | reverse complement strand
TTTTTTTTTTTTTTTTTTTTTTTTTTTTTTGCTTTCTTTTTTAAGGATTACATCTAATTTAAATATCGCAAAGGATAAGAACGTGCCTTACAAAGGCGGGTGAAATATTTCTAAGTATATTATATATATAAAAAAAAAAAAAAAGTGGCAAAAATGTAGACGATAAGGAAGACGAAGGGGAAATTATCCCATGTCCTGTTCTCCTTTTTGTTTTTTCTTTTTAAGTAACCCAAATTTGTTGCGAAACGGGGGAAATGGCGCCCCTGTGTAAATATGAACTCGTGACATAGGGTAACACATCCACTTGGAAGGTTGAGCAGCTACACCGTTATGTGTAAAGGAAGAAGAACTATCCTCGCGCTTGGCCTTTATTCATAAAGTAGTTATCATATATTCACAATGGTTGTTAAAACTGGGTTGGGAAAAAAGTACACAACATAATGCAACAAAGGATGAATTAAAAGTGTGAAGTTTATGTCTTCTTAATGTTCAGCTGAACCAAATAATCGATTACTTCTTGAACAGTTTTTATATTGTCCGCTGTTTCGTCCGGTATGGTGATGTTAAACTCAGATTCAATCTATAGGCGGTGGTGGTTTGGGAAGTGATACACGTATTTATAAGTATGCACACGTGTGTGTACTAATGACGAGTGCAAAACAGATTGCCCTCGTCTCGTTTACACTACACAGAAGATGTAATCACATTTTCACAGTTGACAAATGAAACATTTTCCATGGCTCTTGTCAGGAAGGCACGATATATACACACGTGCACGGACGATGCAAAATTACGTCTATTAAAAACTCGACGGTGTCCAGGAAGTCCCAATCTCTATTATCCTTCGTTTTACATTTTTCCAATTCTTCAGTATAATTAACTTCTACATTGGGGGGTATATACTTTTTTAGCACGGTCAACACCTTTTCCTCAATCTGTTCTTTGGTGAATGAGCTCAAATTATCTTTCTCTGTTGAGAAAAAAGATGCTGCTTTCCCTTCAGTTTTTGCAAGCCAATTGTTACAACCTCTAAGCAACACACTGCACCGGTATGTCATTCCATTATTTAACAGAGGCTTGCAAAAGAATTGCCTTCTGTGTACATCCAATATTTTGGCATTTTTTCTGCTAAGGCAAAATTGTCGAAGTATATTTCTCCTCATTTTGGTTTTCTCACAGTTGTGGAATTGTACATATAGGTGTCATTTACGTGGCGTGTGCTCTAAACGTTTTGTTCTCTTTGCTTGGCACCCTTCGCTGCGATGTTTCCGCAACCTTTACTTTCAAACTGGGCTATTTCACTCCTTGGCAATACTGGCGCGCTGAACGCAGGGGTGATTATCGCGTGCTACATGTGAAAGAACTTTTGTACATCCCGTACGAGCGCATAAATGGTTAAATGTTCTGTGTACATTCGTTTACATATTTTGCTTGTTATCTGTTTATGCTTGTGTTTATGTTTCTTTTTTTTTTTTTTTTTTTTTTTTTTTTTTAAAAAATTGAACAAATTGTTAGCTTAATGTGGAAGGAAAATTTTTTTTTTTTTTTTTTTTTTTTTTTTTTTTTTTTTTTTTTTTTTTTTTTTTTTTTTTTTTTTTTTTTTTTTTTTTTTTTTTTTTTTTTTTTTTTTTTTTTTCCTGCCTCAATTCATCGCTGATAAATGAGGAAAAAGCACGATCTAAAGTTATCACAAAAATTTTAACCTTTCCTTCGTAACCGAACCGCTGTTCTGTTTGGCACACTGCATAATTGCGTTAATAAAAAGCGGTTATTTTATTTCATTTTATTTTTTTTTTCATTTTAAACAGTGCCTATGGCATCGTTACCCCTTGTTCGTGGCTTTTCCAAGCTGAAAGAATGAATGATACATTTTTACAAATGTGCTGCAGCGGGAGGGAGAAAACATCTCAAGTGTATGTTTCTTTTGTTCAAACATTTGGCGTTTTCACGCTTAAAGATTTTGTTACCATGCAGGTTTAGATCTACACTTTTACAAACACAGTGTGCACATAAAGCAAGTGTTTGTAGTCTCGTGCCTTTTTGGGAAACGCATCTACAGTGTGAGGGGCCATATGCATGTTTTGTAACACCCCTCGTAATTGTGCGCTTTGTATGTTTTGAAAAAAGGCCAACCTAGGATTTTTTTTTTTGCGAACATGATCTTATACTCCATACGTGTATGCGTTGTGTGAATCTCGGAACACGAAAGGAGCAACACACTTTATGTTAGCAATAAAGTATAAAAGTATCATATGTACAGAGTTTATGTCCTCAGAAGGGAATACGCTAGGGTAGGCAAATAGGTAGAAGCCGTTGCAGCCTCTGAAAAAATCCCCAGCCATGCAGGTGTGCTTGCATAAAAATGGGAGAGGGGCGGGATTATTCGGCCAATGAGGTCCATTTGGTGCTCGCGGAAAGGGGTGGAGCGATGCGAACGTAGGTTCATGCCATTTTAACCTATTTTGCTGCATTTTATTTTCCTTTATTTTGGGAGGGGCTTATGTATTTCATACAACATTCGATAAAGTGGTCACATTTACTGGGGCGTCCTTTCGTTCCTTTTTCCTTTTGCATCCCCCGTATGCCGCCGCGTGGTGACGGAAGAATCGTCGAGGAGCTTCTTCAAAGTCTGGACAAAGTACGCGTTTGCGTTGCTCATTTTGTTCGCCTTATTTCCCTGCACACTTGTGACGCTTTTCACCTTTTCTCGTTTGAGAGAGGACTTTTCCTTTTTTCTAATTACGTTTTGTAATTTTTTGATTTTCTTTTTTAAATCCCGATTGTACTCATTCAGATAGTTGTTTTCCACGAAATCGTACATGTGCTTCTTGCTCTTCGAGTACATAATATGTTGTATATCCTTTTTTCTGGCTTCTATTATTTTTAGGAATTGCTTTTCCCTGCTTAAATAGTTTTTCTTTTCGCAGAAGAGGAAAATTAAAACAGAGAGACGCTTACTTTCGATAAATTGAATCATATAAATTGAGAAGAAAAATTCCACAATGGAAATGGACAAGTTTTTAAAAATATTTTCATCAAAAAGTAATTTAATGATATCTTGTTCACATCTGTAAAATTCATCATCTAGAAAATTCAGAGGAGTGTAACAATCGGATTTTTCTTCATCATCACTTTGGCTATAAACGGGTTCTTGTGCAGGGTTTTTCTTGCTTGCTTCATTGAGGTAGATGTAAAATTGTTTCAGATTTTCCGCTTGTACAAAATTCTTTTTGCATTCCTCAAATTTGTTCTTGTCTCCAATGATGGAGTACAAAGAATAAACTTCTGCGTAGGAACTAAATAGGGAATAGAATAAGAGATTTCTTTTTTTCATTTCGAATTGCTTCTTATTGATCGGGACGAGGTTTACTAAATTTTCATCGTGGTTCTTCATCCAATGTATGAAGCAGATAGAAAATCTCGTAACGAAGCTGATCCATTCTACATTTATTTGGTTGTATGACTGATTAACGAACAAAATGTTGATGGCTTCAATTAGGCAATTGATAAAATGAGTTATATTAATTGGAGGGATGGCTTGTCTTGAATTTTCTCTATCTACGTCACCATGTAGGTAGTTGTCCTTATCCTTGGAGTACTCTTTTTCACTATTCAAAAATTTTTCATACTTGTTGGATAATTTTCTTTCACCCATAAGTTTAGACCAGTTTGTTCTCGGCTTGTTGAGGTTTACACAGTTGATATTGGACAGGGGTTGTCTGGAGGGGTCTCTAATGTTGTAGTAAAGTAAATCTAAGTGTAGCAAATCTAGGCTTATTACTTCCGTTTGAGACCTCTCCGTGGTGTTCATTTTTACCTTTTTTACTATTTCTTCGTACTTACATTTGGTGGACCCCTTTTCAAATATGAAAAATTCCTCGCCCTTTTCGTTGAAGAGGATGGAATAAAACGGGATGTTATTGACGCGTAGGAGGAAGTCATACAGGTTGCAGTTCTTCAACACAGATGGGTAAGGGAAGGAGAAAAAGGAATAAGTTTTTTTTTCCCTCCTCTTCTGTCCCCTTTCGTTGGAAGAGTTGTGTGCTCTACTTGTGTTCCTATCATTTGTATAGAGGTCTGTGTCGACACCATTCTGGTTATTCTCCTCTTTTGCAAAATTGAAGAAGGACTGTTCATTCAGCAAACCCTCTGCCTCTCGCCCTACGTCTGGTTGATCCTCTTTCTGCTCCTTCCTCTTAAAAATATTCTTGTAAATGGCAAATTCGAGTATAATTTTGTTACCCATGTAAAGGTGAAAGTAGACAAATAAAACGAACGGCAAAGCGTTCGTCATGGGAAAATTAAAAAAAAAGCTGAACTGGACACTTAGATATGTTATCAATATGGAAAAGGTGGACAACAAACTTAAGTTGCGTAAAATGTTATTTGACCTTTTGTCGTAAGGGGAATACATTAAAATGAGAGTAACTTCTGTAATGAGGATAAACACGATGCAGCAACATATAAAATATTTAGCGTTATGAATTCTCTTGGTGTACAATTGACAAGTGAAGGCAACTGCCACCAACATCACCTTGACCACATTGATGAGGTCCCAACACCGGTTCTGGTAGTTGTAACCATTGAACAGGAAGTAACTTCGCACTCGCTTTGTATACGAGCCAAATATTTTAAAATGCTTCAAGGTGCCATACAACGAAAACATAAATAAAAGTAAATATATGACGAAGAAGACGGAAGAAAATATCACTCCTGTTGCAAATAATTTATTCCTCCAGTTGCAAACTTGGGAAGGCATGTGATAGAGAATTAAGATGGGTACCTTATTCTTGTATTTTACTGGTTGGCACCACACCAGCTCTAACAGGCTAATAAGAGTAAATGGGAAATATATATACAAGACGATGATGTAGAGGACTTTCAAATCGGAGAGAATTCGTTTTATTCTATTGAACGTGCTGATGCTAGACGGGTGTATGTAACGGAATAATCCACAGGCTCTAATATTGTAGATATTAAGTGCGCACATGTACGTCCAGTATTTATCCTTTGCTATGTTTTCCTTCACATAATAATTTGATGCATCCTTAGGCAAGAACTCTTCATCAAAATTGTACATATTTTCGTTGCTAGAGCATACTTCCTCCTTCATCGTTTTCCTGCCGCGCAGCGAGTCTTCGGAGGTGGATAAGTCGGCGCTCCTACCACCCAATGTTCTGCTATTCCGTCGAGCCGCGTTATCTGTTTTGGTCTGTTCCCGCCCCTTTGGCTCTTCCTCACCGGACGAATATTCATGCTCAAAGGAAGCATTTTCCCACTTCTTCAACCACAAATCTTCCTTTCCCTTTTTATTATTAATGGTGTCAATAACATGTTTTTGGTAGTACTGGTAGTAAAAGTCGGAGCGGTGCTGGTAATACCCCTTGGAGTATACTTTGTTAATCTGCTTAGCAATGACCCTCTCTACGGTACTAATTTTCTTCCGCTTCAGCTGAGTGTACACCAAGTAGATAGTTAAAAATACGCCAGTCAATACGGCGCAGTCAATCATGGGCTCCGCGATCTTGAGGTACCTCTGGATGTACCATATGTGTACATACTGCTGGTTGCTATACGAGTTCACAAAGCAATTCAGCTTCAAATAATGAGTCAGAAATCTCATAGGGAGAGTGATAAAGAACTGGAAGTAGAACAAATGGTTTGGCAGCGAGTTATGATTGGACTCTACTATGTGGATATAGGGCAAAAAACAAATGATGAAAAAATACCATATTTTTAATATACCCATAAATACAAAGTTCCTTTTTACATAGCAGAAGTAATTTAAATATATTAAAAAGAATATTATCATATAGAACAATATTTTCCTAGCCAACAGATCCATCAATTCCGTTTTTGTCTTTTTGCATTTAAAGCATTGGGATCTGAAATAAATCGTGTCATAGTTCTTTGAACAGTTGTTGCATAAGTATCCTTCCGATCCATGGGCACATAAATTGTCCACCCCCCCTACACATCTTGTACTAATTGGACACAAATGAAAATCTGGAATTCTCTCCACAGTTAAATACGCATTTTTGTATTTTAGCTTTTCCAATTTTTCATTAACTAGGATGTTCGTTATGCCTACTTCGACTAGTGAAATATTTTCTTTACTGGACGGGTAACCGAGTCGTATTTCTTTTCCTGGTTTGACCTCCATTTTGTGGTTCTTTGGATGATTATTCTGGTCATTCCTCTCTACAGTAAGATGGTTTATCCTTAGTCCAAATAGCTGTTTGGCGATTTTGTTTTTAATTATGATATCACCTTTTTCGTAATTATTTATGTGTAGATTTAGGGAGTTCAGTGGGGACCACACGAAATCTTCATGTTTTATTTCAAAGGTGGCAAAGTACCCCTTCTTGGGAAATGGAATAACATGGTCGTTAATCTCGATGTCGGTGTAGCTTGAGTCTTGAATTAAATTCTTTAGCGACTTGTACTTCAAGCCACCAATGCATAAAGCCCCCTTGGAACAATTTACGCATTTCATTTCGTGCGACGACTCATGTATCATATATTTGCCCCTAGAACAAAAGCATTGTTTTTTGCTGATAGATCCTTGGAAGGAGGTGGAAAATTCCATACATAACCCAGCGCACGGTGAATTATCCACAACGTCTTTGTAGTACCTCTCTTCACACTTTACGCACATTTCGCTGCTACTTCCGCTTGTTCCATCGCTGCTTCCTCTGCTGTTGTGCGTATTTTTCACATTTATGCTGTACCCTTTCCCGCATATGCACTTGTGCACGTCCGTTGATTCTAAGGTTGTCTTAGGTACGGTTGATCCCTTGGGGCAAAATATGGGGGGATGATGAAGTTCCCTTTCGAAATTTTTAAACCAAAAGCCTGGACAAAACATTTTATCTGGACATTTAATGCACGTTCCGTAGGTAAAACCGTCTATGTTGTTATAAAATTTATTGGAAAGATAATCTAAATTGGAGAGTGCATTGTAATGTTTTTGCACTGCATGCGGTGTATGTGAAACGTGTACCGGTGTATCTCCCGTTTGGGTGAAGCTTCTCTCCTTGACTGTTGACACCACTTCGTTCTTCTTAATCACACTTGTATTTTCACCCCTTTGAGGTTCCCTTTTTCCTGTCCTCCTCTGCTGACTTTCCCCTAAAACTGCTTGCACCATTTTGGCAAATTTTTGCCTTCTTCCAGTTGATTTTACTTGAAAAAAAAGATCCTCCACTTTGTTTTGCCCACTTGGTAGAGATAAAGTTTTATTGTTTTTCACTTTGTTAATATTTTCAATCATGACTTGCTCCATTTTTAAGTCCATCAATTTCATACCGAAGCGCCCGTGAAAATAGTAGCCTTCTCTGCAAACGCAGTCGTACTTGGAATTAGAAGATTCCGAAGAGGTAGTTAAGTTTAGAGGACACTTGATGCATTTGCCATTCGATGTAGAATCTTTGTATGTTCCCTTCTCACATGGTACACACAGGTTTAAATTTTTCTTCAAGGAGTACCCCGGGGAACATAAACAATCGTTGATAGTTCCTTCGAAGTTTTTTTTAACTGAATTTAAGGGACACTTTTTCTTCCTAAATGATTTTGGAGGACAATAATAGTTATTTGGACATATATTAAAATTGTACACCTTCCACAATTTTAGCATTTCATTCTTTTGAACAATGCAGCCGGTTATCCTATCCGTATCATCATAATGTTGTATATCTTCAATTTTTTTCAAATTTTCCTTTTTATAATATGATTCAATTTCCTCGTAAAAATATAAATAGCATTTGAAAAAATGGAGCACTTTTGTCCCATGACTTCTGTTTAGGAAGAAAAATAAGTCCGTCTTTCCATGGTCAATTGTTCTATCCATTTCTATCCCTGTGCAGTATATGTTTGAGATACATGTGTTAAGACAACTTATGAGATCAATTTCGGGGATGGTAGATACGTACACATTTTTTTGTATAATTATTGCTCTGTCCATTTCGTAGCATTCGTACGATATGTCCTTTCGCTTATTCTCTATGTAGGTCTCTTCCCTCGACTTTATCTCCATCAGTAGGTCTTTTTTTTTCTGGGCTATGAAGTTGAATTTGCGTACAACCTTTTTCATCTCTTCTGATAATAGAAGTGTTCCCTGTAAATCTGAATTGCTATCACTTGGTGTCCCTGACGCCGCTTCTTCTGCGCTGGGTACTCCAGGCGGGTGTTCTTTTCCATCATACATTAGTACACTTTCTCTTTTTGAAGGTGCCACTTTGGTATCTTCCTGACGAGGGGGGACAGCTCTACCCTGAGGCGGTTCACGCTGATCCTTAGGAATTCCCCCATGGTTGTTTTTCCCTATTGGTGTGTCAGCTAGCGAAAATATGGATCCCTCTTGCTGAATAAAACGGGCCATGTTTGAACTATCCATGAGAATCACATTTTTGAGGTAATTTGTGTAAAACGCGTTGCTGTACGTTCCTTTCAAGTTCCGTATATTGTTACATATTTTGGGCATCCTAACTTTAGGGAGGTCTTTTTCGTACCCACTTGTGGCATCATATTTATCGCGCCATTTCCACTGGGCATTGTGTTGATTTTCGTTGTGATTCCTATGGGTATTTTCCCCCTCCATTAAGTTGGGAGTGAGATGATGTAGTGATAGAGGACTGTCCTCATGAATTATTCCACGCATATGTTCCCTATTGCAATTCGCTCTTGGCTTCCTTGTCCGTTGATGTGCATCCCTACCATTCCTGTACTGATCGCTCAGGTAGCGACGGTATTGATGCAAAAAGAGAGGCACATTTTGCACGAGTCGTTCCCTTGCATGCTCGTATATGTACTGAAAGTACATGTTGTAGTAGCCATTTTGCGGCAAGCAGTCCGTGATGGAAGTGGACTTTGCAGAAATGGTAAAGGTGTTAGCAGGACAAGGAATGCATTCACCAGAAGAGTGATGAGGTTGGAATGTATTGTACGGACATGGGACACATAATATGTTGAATGATTTGTGTTTGTGAATGATTATTCTGCCATATCCCCTTTCGCATAAACAGTCTAAAGCCGTAACACTCTTCAACTTGACGGTGACTGAATTTTTTGGACACACACTAACTGCATTTTGCAGGCCTTTGCAATATCCGTTGTATCTACAAATTGAACAAATGGACTTATTGGTGCTGTAGAAATATCCTGTTTCACAAAATTTGGCATTATGGAAAGAGGAGTTACCTTTCCTTGGGGAAATAATAACATTTGATGTTTCTTTTAAAAACACATTCGAATGTTCCAAGTAATTTTCATTGGGCAGAAATTCTTGTGTGGATCCTGGATTAGTTACAAAGGGTGTGCACAATTCATTGCCTTGGTTTGCTTTATACGTGTCATAAGAACAAGGCTTGCACGTGTCTGCTTCATTATCGTAGTAATAGCCCACGGAGCATATACATTCTTTAGGGGAAGCAGATCCCCTTTTTAAAGTTACCATGTATTCTTTACAAGGAATAATATCCGCTTTGTAAATAGGAACATTTGGGTTATAAATGCAATAGGAGTTTAAATAGCATGGAACACATTTGGATTGAGCATCTGTATAGTACCCATCTTTGCACACACAGTTTAATTCTTCATAACTTGCTGCTCCTTGAACAATACTTCTTTTCATATTTTCACATGTAGATTGACATTTGAAATCTCCAATTTGATCTTTATAATATCCTGCTGGGCATTTTACGCACGATTTTTTGTTTTTGTCGTTGAAGTAGTACCCAGCTTTACATAAACACTCATTTCTGGAAATGGATCCAACGTAAGAGGTGGTTGAATTTTTTTTGTAGGTCTCACAACTTATGCATTGTAGTCTATGCACAGATGAAGTGTAGTGTCCTATGGGACAAGGGACACATTTTTTGGACTGAAAAAAGAATCCCTTTGGACATGAAGAGATAAAATTTTGAAAACCTAAGGTGATTTTCTTGAAGTAATCGTAAACCTCTATTTCCATATGGAACCATGCAGAGATCTTTACCTTCCCACTTATTATTCCACTGTGTTTGTTTATATACAATCCTGTGTCGATATTTTCATTGCTTTTATTTTCGTACTGTCTAAGGGTAAACTTTTTTATATTGCTGCTTTTTTTCAAAGGCGTCATATTTACCATTTGTCCATAATGCAGGGTGTGTGAGAGTTCGTTGTACTCAATTTCGAACTCGCACAGTTCTTCAATTTTTATGTATGTGACATAGTTCACAAAATTTTCTTTACTCCTTTTTAATCCACAGACGATTAAAAATTGTGGCGTCACGACAATTGAGGTGGCGATATCAAAGGGGAGGTTACCATACGTTAGGTACAATTTGATATATTTTTTTATTTCAAATATGAGGATTATAGAACTGGACAATTCGCTCAAAAATAGGAGGCTCCTTTTCCATGCAGTCACATGATATAGGGATAAGGAAAAAGGTTTGTTCAATCCCTTGTCGCTCATGACTGGAGTGTTTAGATAACCAAACGTCTCGACAATTTTATCTTCCTTTAAGGAGAAGCAGAATAGCGTATGTAGTGCCGTATCTACAAAGTATACCTTCTCCCTATCCACAACAATTCCTGCTGGGTAAACCAATGTCACACTGTTAGACAACAGCCCCTTCAGTTTTGCCTTGTTTCTTTTGTATCGCCGTATATTGTACAAATCTCGCAAGTGGGTTATTAGGTAGTTTTCTCCATTCATTATATAGTCTATTTGTTCGTTTTCATTTTCTTGCAGGAAGATCCTGCCAAGGGGGGAGAGATAGTGCCTTTTTTTCCTTCTTGCATATGTATGCCGACCGTTTGTTTTTCCCACAGTGTGATAGGGTGATGATGGGGTTTCCACCCCTTTTTCCCCTTGCGCTTGCTCCACTTTACCACTCCCGTCCAGAAAAACCAACGTACGGGCGGTATCCTGCAGTATATACTCCGAACTATATCTAAACACATTCTTCCTGTCCGCGTCTGTGACATAAATAATGTAGTTGTCTAGAAATATACCAACCGGTTTGGTCAAAAAATGCGTAATAACTTCTTGTATAGAGTAGTGGTTTGCATTGATAACGATTATATAATTCATGTCCAAAAAGACAACATAATTTTTGGTGGAAGCGCAAGCCACCATTTTTATTTCTTTCCATAAAGCTCTAGCCAATATACTATAGGAATAGCTTCCTCGTAATAAATTTTCCCCAACTTTTTCTACAAATCCCATTCTTCTGCCTTCAGGCATGAATATAGATGATGTCCCCACGGCGCAGTTAAAAACAGATATTGTGCTTACGTCACTTAATGGTGTGATCTGCTTAATTAAGTTGTTTTGAACCTTTAACAATGCTACATATTGTGGATGTTCCATTTCAATGCAAATGGAAAACATGCCTAATTTGTTCATCACAAATGTTTCTGTTAATATGTGAAATGACGAAATTTCTTTTACCGTGACCTTCTCAACGATATTCCCTTTACAATTTTCAAAAGAATCATATATCAAAATATTTTCGTACTTAAATTTGTCTAATCTATTCCCTTCAATATCGATCGATGTGATATTGTTTTTCGTTATTATAAACACTTGGTCAGCCAGAATATGAGGAACGAGTGCCTTATCAATAGGGTTCTGTTTTTCAATAAATTCTGCTGTGTGCTCTATATTTTTTGAAAGGTTGTTTGTTTTATTTATTTCTCCTTTATTCTTTTTTCTGTTTAAAAAGAGCGATTTTAACGATGTGGTTATGTCCTTACTTGGCCCATATTTTATATCGTTGTCGGATCCCTCATTGTATTCCTGCCTGTATATATTACTGCTAGCTTCCTCCTTCTTCTTACTCACTACGTAATCATTTTTTGTTCCTCCTTGGTATTTGCCTTCAACTGCATCTGCCTTTTTCTCGCCTTTGAGACTTGTGTCTAAGTTGATAAACTGTGCAAGACAACGTCGTGTTTGTTTTTTTGATGTGAATTCGGACTCGGACTGCACATACGGTTCTCTTCGAGAAATTGAGGATGGCCTGCTTAAGAGTGATGCTCCTGGTAGTATTTGTCTGTTTCTCTCACCGAATGTAATTAAAGGGGTCCTTTCCTTAGCTCTGAGCGGGGATAAGAACCACCTCGCCGTTACAACATGACTACTACTGCTACTATTACCAGTACTATTATAATTTTTATCTTCACTTTTTTCTTCATGCCCTTGGCTTTGCTCCTTCGTAGGTGCAATCCTGGCGACCCCTCTTCCTTCGATGAGTAGGCTCCGCGTGGCTGTTCCAGCGCATCCCTGAACAAAAAAAGGATTACATTTACGTCATTTGGAATAGGCTACATTTGAGGAAACGCGATCGGAATAATGCGAACATCGCTTATGCGTAGGGACGCATGTGTCCACGTCCCCTGGTTGTAGAAAGGACAGAGTACCCATTTTATACATCCTTGCCGTACCTGCAAAATTTTCCCACTCGCGGTGCGCAAGAGCAGATTTTCCTTTAATTTATTTTGCAGAAGATTTGCTCCTACACGTGTCACGTCGGTCCGTGTGTATTGCTGCGTCAGATTGGGTTGGCTGCACCTGCAAAAAAAGGGGACAGAATGACGCACATATATCAGTACATACATATATGCACATTTGTGTATGTGTCTGTGTTGATTCCAATTTTGCTGCGCCCATGGTCATAAGAAGATGCGGTGGAAGGCTAGACAAGAGAATAAATGTGCCCCTGTCGAAATGTCCCCCCCTACAATTTGCAGGAGCGATAAGTTCCCTTGTGGCATATTTATTTTGGTTAACAAGGGCTTCGGGAGATGATCACATAATGCGAACCGTTGTAACATGCCAGGTTATCCTGCTTTGTAAAGCAAATGAAGTGTCTTACCATTGATCATACGTAAGGTTCTCTACAAAGTGGCAAATTTCCCTTTTAATAAATTCATTATGGTGGAAAAAATTTGAAGCGCTTAATATTTTTCTACCTGGTGAAAAATGCAGAGCGCAACTTGCACACCACCTGGTTGAACTATCTGCCACGCAAAAACCGGTGTTAAGACTATAACCAGGGCTTCCACAAACTTGTTGAATCCTTTCTGTAGTAGTGTCCGGGGTGAGGACAAAGAACAAAAAGAAATAATAAAAAAAAAAAATTAGCATCCTTAGCGAAACGCTAGAAAGGAACCTTTTCACTTCCACCATTTGTAAGAGTACATAATTTGAAAATTTATAAGCAATAAAAATTCGACAAGACAAGGAAAAAAAAAAGAAAAAAAAAAAATTGGGCTGTACTTTCCCATAAAATTAAATAACGTGTAACATTATTAAGAGTTCACATCACCCCCCAGGATTCCACCTTCGCACAACAACATGTGGTGGGATCCATGGAAATGCACAAATGTGCTTTTTATTTTTTCTTTGATAAATACAGGTGGTAAAAAAAATATAAAAATACAATAACAAAATTTAAAAAGAAAAATAGAAAAAATGAAAGGAAGAAGGAAGAAAAGAAAAACGAACCAAACATTTTGACATGTGTAATCATGGACAGATTGTAGAAGTATATATTTTCTACACCCTCAAAAAGTAAACAAACAACAGATGGGAAATTGTCGTAATAAGCTATTTATCCCTTATTGATTTGTAATACGTATGATTATTTTGGTAGACGATCTGCCCCATTTCTATTTTTTTTTTTTTTTTTTTTTTTCTCTCAAAAGGATCAGGTAGAAGTATGCATAAATAAGACACAAGAAATGCCAATTTTCATTTTATCCATTCCGGGGTGGTTGCAACCCATGTTCATTCTTTTAGTTATCCTTTTTTTTTTCAAACATGTGAGTGTTAATTTGGGCCCAATTAAGTGCATCCTTTTTTTTTTTTTTAACTCAACTTTTATGATGAACATTTTTTTGAAGACCCTTTTAGGGAACAAGCTTATTCGCGTGGTGCGCTTATACACGTGCAAATGCGCAAATGTGTAGACAACCTGCCCAATTTCGTTTCGTAACCTCTAAATGTGAGTACGCTTGACATAGCGAACGGGTCAGCGGGGGGGCCGTCCCTTCAATTTTTCATTTTAATTTTGTCTTAGTTAAGAAAATAAGTGTTTCTACTGTTAAAATGAAGGAAGCAGCTATGCAGGTAAAACATTTGTCATGGACGAAAAAAAAATACATTTACACATGTACACACGCGCGCAGGTTGAGGTCCTGTGAAGAAGCCTCCTCCCAATGTAGACTTGTTCTAAAGGTTGATTTTCATTTTCTTCTTTTGCATTTTTTTATTCTCCCTCCTTTTTAACTTATTTAGGGTAAACAATTTGGGATTTTTCAAGGCTAACAAATTCTTCTTCTTTTTTTTGATAAACCTAATTCGGTTGATCCTCTGCAGGGGGGGGGAGTAAAAAAAAAAAAAAAAAAAAGTGGGTACACATGTAATGCATGTACACTGCGCATGCGATAAATTTTGAAGACTTTCGCATTGGGTGAACCATAAAATTGTTACATACATAAATGCGTATAGGAAAAAAAGAAAAAAAAAGCACAATTGTTCTTTTTAAATGTACCTGTCTCGCTTGAATGAAGGCTTTATTAAAAGTGCTCCTATTATTTTGCAGTTTTTCCTCCAGAAGAGAAATAATGTCCCACGCGTAGCTCGATAGGTAAAGGAGCTTGTTGTATGTGTTCTCTTCTTCGAAAATCTTTTCATCCTCGACAAAATATCTGCAAAAAAAAAAAAAAAAAAAAAAAGGGGGTTGGAAATGAAAAAAATGGCACTTTTGAGCAGTACATAAGAGTACAGAGAAGGATCATCACTCGAGTGGCCATAATTCATTCACAAAGACGTTGTTCACGTAGGAATTGGGACACACCACGAGTAACGTTCACATGTGATGCGTACTAGATGTACACGCAGTGTGTGCGCGAAGAAACTTACTTCTTTTTAAATATGGAAGCTACTTTGTATAACGATGGGAGCACGATGTTAATTATCTCATTCTCGAGAGCCCAGAGATCTTGGGGGAAATCATGAATTATACTTTTGTACGTATTTAAAATTGTTAGAATTCTCACAAAAGATTTTTTCTTGTTTATCAAATGGATGTTGATGGCACGTGAAAGGGTAACCATCACTAGGAAGAATTTGCTGTAGGACAACATTTCCTTGTTTATTTTTAAATTTGTCATCATTAAAGTTCCCACCCGATCGTAAGAAATATTTTTATCTTGTTCATTCTGCAAAATTTTGTTTACTTTTTTGAATTCTTCGTCTCCTTCGACATCACTTGAACCGCTAAATTGGTTGTCCATTTGGTTTTCCTCCATGGATGTCTCCTGGGCAATGATATTTGAAGCACCGTTGAGATGTGCATACTGGGTCTCTTTACCACAAGATGAATCACACTGCCTTTTTACTTGGTTGCGATTTCCCACACAGTACCTATCACAAGCTACTCCTTCGTTACCACTTTGGTCATCAAACCCGTTGGTAATCCACGGGAAGTTAACCAACAGCACGCAAATCTTGGAGAGCAAAACACTAATTTCTTTATGATATATGTAGAAATGTTCGAGAAAGTATGAATTTAAGAGGAGAGAAAGAACTTTCTTTAAAATCAGGTTGATAATAAATTTATCTGAGGAAAACAACTTGACCAATAGGAGAGGAAAATACGGATGTGCCATTTTGTTACTTATATAATTTAGCATCATCTTCCACGATATGATTTGCACATATGGGTTTTTATTGAACAGTCCATTTTCAATGATCAAATTCCAAAAGTATAGGAAGTACAAAATTAATTTGTCATGGATTGTATCTTCGTTTGCTGTTTCGTTTGGTTCCTGTTCCCCATCCGCTGTACACTGTCCGTTGTGATACTCTAGTTGGTCTTCCTTTAAAAAGTATCGCTTGTACATTTTGTGTACGTGTTTTTCCTGCACCAGATCTTCTATCAAGTCTAAATCCATATGGGTAAAAATTTGCTCTAGTGACTTGTAAAAGAGGTATACTAAATCCTGATCCATCGTTGCGTATATCTTATAGTTGCCACTAAAATGGGTAATGTTTTGCGCAGAGGTTACTACTTGAAGAGATAGTTTGTCCTCCTTCATGAACGCCTTCACATCAGCGCATGTCTTATCGATTAGATAAAACATGACCGACAAGAACAAATCTTCTAGTTGGTTTTTCATAAAAAGGATGATGTCACTGGGGGGAGCGGTCACAACTACACTGTTGCTTCCATTTGGGTTTTTCATGGTATTGTGCTTTTTTTTTGTGCTTTTTAATAGTTCTTTTATGAAATAATTTCTAATGGTCTTGTGTCCCTCGATCGGGGTGTCTTCCTCAAGGGAGGTATCCACATTAGGTTCATCTTGGCGACATGCACTAGATTCCCAGTTTTCGTAATGTTCCGTCGACCCATCATCACTCCCCTGAAACGTTAGCTGCAATATTCTGTCTCGCCTGCATTTTTGGTCCTCCTTCGACACTGAACTCCGCTCATCCTGCTCTAGCTTCTCATCACCCTGAATCATCTGTCCATATGAATCAATCCGCTCGGAAAACATGGATGAGAAAAGAGGAAGCAAATATAAGTAGGTATACGTGAAAGATGCCTTTTCGCAAAAGAATAAGTTGCGCTTTAATATTTTATATGAATTAAAAATGTATGTCAAATCGTTCACTTGTTGAAATAGTAATGTGGTCAGAAAAATATACATCTTCTTGCACTTGTAATTTGTTTCATTAGTAAAATGCACTATGATGCTTGCGAAAATAACGTAATAAAATTCCTCCTTTAATAACTTGGCGTTAGCTCTATTGAGGAAGACGTAGAGAGCATTCAAAATGGCAATTCTGGAGTCGTCATTTTCATCATTTAAATTATTTAAAATTTGGAAAAACTTTTTTTTCTTTTCCTTCTTTGATATAGGAAAGCGCATCAAAAAATCGACATAAATTTGTCCACACAGAAATGACAATTTCAAGTTATGAGACTCTGCTATCATGATGGTGAAGATTTGATCAATGCAGCTGTTCATTTTTAGGATAATCGACCCCTTCCTGATGATGTTATTTATGTCTTCCCTTAGCATACAGTTTTTAAATAATATTAGCAACTCCCACACATGGTTCTTACTTTCTAGTAGCATGGAAATCTGGTTAATTAAGCAGTATCGTAGAGAGTTGGTCGATTCTTCTTGTTCCTCCTGCAAATGTTCTCCCCCCGCTAGGGTTGGATAATACAAAGATAAGACCTTTTCGTCCAGCAAATAATTCAGCTTTTTTTGTTTCTTTAACTTGGCTGTGTTCCCAATCGAGTCATTGTGATTAGTTCTCTTTGTGGCCTCTTCCAGTCTTCTCTTTTTCTTCGAAACGGTGTCGTCATTTGTAGGTTCATCAACACTACCACTAGGTTTTCCGCGACTGGATAGATCCGAATTCAGCCAAGATATAATGTCATTTTTGTTATTGCCTCGTATGAGATATGTCAACGTGTCAATGCATGACAGAATGAGCTTGTCAAATTCTTTGCTGTAATAATTGGGAATATTTTTTAGTATGTCTACGGATGAGAGAATAATTAATTTTCCAAACTTTCTAAAATCGCTAAATTTCTTTTTTTTAATAATTTTGATACACTTGGAGGCCAACACAAATACGTCTTCCTTTCCGTAGCAGAAAAAGTACACGAGGAGCGGTTCAATGCGGCATATAAATTCGGGGAAGCTTGAAAAGGAGCCCCCATCATTATGGTTTATTTCTGTATTAGAAGTTCTGTGCCCCACGGAGGTGACGACTGCCTCTGCGGCGCTTCCCTTGTTATTACTAATAGGGGTGAGTCGCCCCTTCTGAGCGTTTTCATTTTCGCTAAGCGATCTATCATCTACGGTGGTGGACGCGGAGTTGCAAGTTAGCGTTTCTTTGATCGCTCCGACAGGGTACTTCTCACCTTGGACAGTACGATCCATGTTGTTATTAGCATCAGTTATGAGACCATCTCCATCATTACTTCTTAACCTTCTCTCCTCCGCGAACAATTCTGAAGAGCGCTTAACCACGTAAGCTAATAACTTGAGGGCACCCCTAGCCAACACTTGTGCAATGACTTGGAAATCAAATTTCTTCGTCGTTCCAATAGCATCATAAATGCTTTTCTCCTGAAATGACCCCTGTATTATATGCATATTGTTGTTCCCCTTGGAAGGGTAATGTACACATTTCTGTTGGTAATTAATTCCCAAGTATCTCTCTTCCATTGCTTCTTGGGGCACAAAAAACTGCATACCCTTTTTGAAGTTGCCAAAGGTATGCACTTCTTGGTCAGAGACGTTGTATTTAAAAAGTAGAATGGCGCAATTTTGCATAACACTGCGTAAATTTTGATAATCATCACCTCTGAAAAAATACACCGACTTTGTTAACAGTTTGTAAATAATGTTTAGGACAAAATGGGGGGATAGACCTCTGTTCTCTTCTATTCCTTTTACAAAATTGTTGAAGTAAGAAGATACAATAAAAATGTATTTTTTTTTAAAAATAAAATTTTTATCCACTTCGTTATTTTCGAAAGATTCTCCACTAAATAAGCTTTCTAAAAATGTGAGGATATTATTTTCGATGCATTTTTCAGGTACTATATTTGTTAACAGTTTAATGATATTCCTTCCATAGGTCTTTTTGCCTTCCTTCGTTTTTCTTTTTATATGCTTCTTGTTAACATCTTCCGTATTTTTGTCAATTTCGTTTATTATTTCTAGCTTGATCATGTTAAAGATGTTGTTGCAGAAGGCGTCATGTGGGGTGGCGCTATTTCCGCTGAACCGATCGGATTGTTTTCTCTTGGATCTCTTGATATTTCCATCCCTTACAGCGTTAATGCCAATTGTTAAGTAATTGTTGTCTAAAAATTTGTCCTTCTTTTTTAGCACAGATTCCAGAATGGAGTTAACTGTGCACAAAAATATCGGTACGTGATACCCCTTGGTCAGGTAATCCGACATTTGCTTTATGATCAAATCGAAGTAGCTCAAACCGAGGTACATGGAAATATAACACATGGTCTTCTTCGATTCACTTCTTACATTGTTATTTTTGGACGACAAGCAGGAACATAATCTGTATATTATTTTGTGTAACTCTTTCTCAAAATTGTAATTCATTTTGTTTAGGATTACTAAAAATGATATGATGATGTCTGCCTTGGCCACTGCCTCTTTATTTTTGTAGTCAACGACTTGGTCATTTATGTAGCTCTTTTCTTTTTTCTTGTCTTTCATTGCTAATTTGTCAAACATTAGTAGCTTTAGCTGCGGCAGTATGCGCCGGATGAACTTGTGGCAGAGCGGGCTCGGACTAGACCGCCCCGTCGGTTTGGCCTCTACAGGTGCGTCCCCTTCTGGTACGGTGTCCACAAGCTGCTCTTCTTCTGCAGGTTCTATCTCCTTAATTCCCCCCAGTTCAATCCTTTCGCTGTGCTCTGAGGCGGGGATTATTTCTTCCTCATTTTTAAATCCATCCGAGGCTGCTCCCCCTGGGCGGGCCACATTCTGCTCCAATTGAATGCCCTGGAACTCCCTAAAATCGTACGTCCTCACAATGTGACTTACTGCCTTTTCGATGTATACCTTATTAAATGAGTTTTTCTTCAACTCTGAAAGAAGCAACTCTAGGAGGTTGTAAACAACTTTGACACCCACCCTCTCGGTGCACGTTCCAAGCAACTTGATACTATTTGCGCTGAGAGTTTTGTTATATGTTTCTTTTTTTGAACTGGTTTGAAGGATGTAATTCAGTGCAAGTGGGATTACAATTTTAGAAATGGTATAGTACCATAATAGGGGGGTAATGGCCACTAATTTGTCCACACCTTTGGAGTTGTTTTCTGATTTAAGGTCTATAATATTTTCAATTATGGATATACGCTTATTATTTTCTTCATTTTTCCTTCCCTTCTGATGAGACGTACTTTCATGCACAGTTCCAACTACGTTGTGATGTAAATCGTGAAATAGCAGCTTTTCCAAAATTTTGAAGTTGGTCTTTTCCTGTTCGGAAAGGATCCTCTGCTCATTCTTCTTCACCTTTACGGCGCTAAAGCAGAACAAAGAATGTGTGTCTGTATTGAGTACATAATTTTTTACTAGAGAATTCTTAACCTTCCTTAAAAAGGGTTCGACATCTAATCGTTTGAGTGCTTCCATGTGGGGGTTAACTAGCTTAATGGTTGTGAAGATAATGTGTAGCGCTATTTTGGTAAAATCGTTAACGTTCTTTTTTAGTGCATTGAGCGCTTTGGGTATTATAATGTTGAGTACGAAGTGGACACATATTTTGACGTCTCGCGAGATATTCAGGTGATTCACATTTTCATCGCTCCTTTCATATGCCTGCAGTAGCCATTTCAAGAATTTCGGGAAGAACAATATGAACTGCACGGATTTGTCCCTAACCATATCATTGGCCGTTTCGTTAAAAATTAAAAAGGAGCAATGTCTCACGAGGATTTCAAGGAGCAACTTGTTGCTATTTGAAAAAAGGTGATCAAAGGTAAATTTCCGAGGCGTCTTCGTCCCGTGGGTTGTCATCCCGTCGGGTGTCACCCCCTCGGTCTTCCTGTTCTTCCCCTTGTGTAGCTCTCCATTGTTGTGGCTTCCCATTGGGTACTCGTCCCCTCCCAGCGTATAACTCTTCATAACGGTAGACATTTTCACATTACACAAATCGAGGAAAATTAAAAACTGTACATCCGCGTCGTATTCATGCTGGGAGCTGTTCTCATTGCAAATGTTAAGGCCGCAAAATATCTGGGCAATCTGAAGGAAGGTGTAATAATAATTCTGTCTCCTGGCCTGATCATTTTTTAAAGGAATTTTCACGATCTGCTTTAGGACTACTCTGGAGTTATAATTAAGTTCGTTCGTTTTTTTTAAAAAGGTGTCCATATTTTTTTTAAACTTTTCTAAATATCTATTTATGTTTCTAATTTTTAGAAAAATGCAACCAATCATAATTAGGAGATCCCCAGCGAGGACTCTACAACTTATGTCATAGCATCTCTGGACAATTTCGTACACCATGGTTTTTATTTTGTAGCATACGTACAATTTTTGAGCATGGTGGTATGAGTGTACGCTTCTTTTTCTCGCACGTATTTTGTCTTGTACGTTTTCTGTATGGGATATATTAGCACATCTAAGTGTAGTGTTCCTGAGCGCTACCTGATAGCAAGACAAATTGCAATTGGATTTCTTTTTGCCCCTCCACTTTGGGTACTCATTTTTCCCACTTGATATATTTATGAGTAACCTCTTCAAAGCTACCAATATAAGTTTCAGCTTGTGCACGTGGTCAGAATTTGTACTATGCAGAGATCTGGTATTCATAAGCACGAAGGTGATAATTATATTAATGACGTGCAAATTGTACGTCTGGTTTTTGTTCACTGCAGATAATTCAATTAGAATGTATAGTTCTTTATTGCTAATAATTTTTAATTCATCCGTTTTTCTTTTTTTGCGCAGTGCAGTTCCCGCTTCCTTTTCTACAAGGAATTGTTTGTACCTTCTTAAAATGGTTTTCTTGATGCATATGATAATGTCTGGAATGAGCGGCTTCAATATCTTCATGCCATTCGAAGGAGACACATCAGAGCGTTTTCTCTTTTCCACTATGGTCAGTACTCCCCTATTTTTGCCTCTCGCCCGCATGCGCTCCTGTTCCTTTATGGGGGCTTCTCCTTTACGCCAATTCACTTCATTCTCATTCAAATGGTCATAACCACACAGGCGCAAAACGACGTCGAACACCTTCTCCGTGAGTGCGTTCCATTCATGGTAGCTTAATCGGCTAACAATTATTTGGTTGTTTACAGCTTTTATTAAAACGGATAATGAGTTAGGTATGATGCTATCGTAGAACCGGTGATACGATTCGTTCTTGCTCCAAATGTCAAACAAAATTTTCAGGAACAAATTTGGTTTGCCTATGTTCTTGACATTTTTACGGAACAGGGAGGCGAAGAAATCTTTGGCCTTCTCCAAATTGCAATTTGTCATTTCGTAGTTTAGCATGATGAACTGGATGTTCTCGATGCACTTCTTGTTGGCGTTCTTCAGATAGGAGCCCTTGACGCTGAGTTCGAAACTGTGTTCGCGGGGGGCGGCAAGGTCACGGTCATGCTCTTGATCAATCTTTTGGTGGTGATCTTTCGCCTGGTCCTCGTACTCACTCTTGCCGGGGCTACTAACTATGTGGGGCACCTCCCCCTCCTCGTGGCTTCCACATTTGTCTCGACTCTCCATCTTCTTTACCACCAGCAAAATCCTCCTATCCTTGGCCTTCTTTTTCATCAAGTGGTACACATTGATGTAGTGAGCTATGGTGACAAAGACATGGAAGAAAAACTCCATGTAGGTGTCCAGCTTGTACTTCATGATCTTCAGTATCTCGATAAAAAGATTAAAGCTTTTGTTGAAGTGGAAGTTTTTGAACAGCGCGTCTTTTTTTATTTCAATTATATGGTTGCCAAATTGCCAACTGGAGTGATTAAAGGTGTCGTCGTAGTAGAGGGAAATTTCTTCCCCATCGACTGCACTCGCCGCTGCAATGGCTGAACTGACCGTCCGCGTATCACATTGGTATATCCAGTGCGCTCCAAAGTTCCCCTGACAATTGGTGAGGAAACTGACCAACACCCTCTCCTTGTCTCCGTATCTGACTAAGTTTCCATAGTCAATTGATCCCTCGTATACATTCACCAGGGGGTACACTACGGATATAAGGATGTGGCAGTAATTGTCACAAGAAATGTTGGACAGGTAAAAAATCATATTTTTCTTCAATTTTTTATTTCCTTTTTTCATTTTATTTTTTAAAATGCAGAAAATGATTTTTATCAACATCGGCATAATCCCGCTGCTGTCTTCCTCTTTTATGTTCAGTAGTAATTTGGTAATGTTGATGTTCTTCTCCAGTAGCACTTCCTCAATATCATTTTTGTAGTTATTTAATTTCCGGTTGTACGAGCACAGTATATGCAAAAATTTGATCATGTTGGGGATGCTCAAAATGTGCATGCTGTACGCAAATTTGCTTACGAAGATTTTTACGGCGCGGATGATTTGCTCAACTTGTGGCTGCGTAGATGTGACAGATAGGGAAGCGCCCCCATGCCCACGACACAACTCATTCAAACTCCCAACAATGTCAAACACCACATTCAGAAGAGAGTAATATTTTAACTCCTGGACGAAGGGCCTGAAATTGCTATTAATATAGCTCATTATCCAAACGTACATGTCTCGCAGTTTCGCTCTGTACGATTTGTTAAGGCTATTCATTTGAGGCACGATCACCATATGGATGGCGGAGAATGCAATTTTGAGGGCATTTTCAGCATTTACATATTTTCTTCCTTCAACAGTGGACGATGGATTGCTCCTCTGTGTGAGCACATATTGTCGCATAGTAATTTCACACTCTTCTATGTTCTGCCAAATGAGGTTTCCAAGCGGGGCAGAGCAGTGGAGACGCGCGTCACTCCCACTGTGATCCTCTCTTCCGTCCACCTCATCCACAAAACGTTCCGCATTGTCATCTGCAGTGTTCTCTTTCTCACAGTTGTCACTCCAGGAATCTTCATCTGGAGTAGTTTTTCTACCCACTTCCCCCTCCACCATGAGCAGCTTTGCCTGACCCATTTTGAATACCTCGTTTAGTACAAAAAAATAGTATTCCATCTGGTGGGTACAACTCTCTTCGTCGTCCATTTGTTTGTCTATGCTGTACGAGCGCAGGAAGTTTTTCACGTGAACAGTAATTGCCTTGGGGATACTTACCAAGCTAGCACTTAACAGAAAAACCAATTCTACAATACAAATTTTTGTGGCCACCTTCATCAAGTAATCGCTAAAAATGTTGGAGCTTTTAAAAAAGGTCAAATAATTTACTACATCAATAATTTTGGATTCATAAATCTTTTCGTACGTAGCTAAGTATTCTTCATTTTCTAAATAAATGAGACAGTCAAAAAGGGGCAACAGTTTGGAGTAGCAAGCAGGGTTACTATTACTCTCCCCTGATGCGATGTTGTGCTCATTTGTAGTACAATAATTTCCTTTGTCCCGTCTGAGTACTATACATATGCTTATTACGAATTGGATAATTTGAAGGAACTCTTTCCTATTTGCGTTATCGTAACAGAGAAACAACTTTTTAAGGGCCTTTAAATATGCATATAAGTCATCCGTTTTGTGTGCAAAGTAGTTCATTTCGTTCAAGTTGGTAATTATATTTTTTATTTTTTTCAGGTAGTCCACACCACACACCTCGTCTTTATCCCACTTGCTTAAACAGTTGAGTAAAAACTTGTTGTTGCTTGGAACGACGTTTTCCATTACTTCGCTCTGTTCACACATTGTCTTCGCCAACCTTGTCATCATAACATTTCCATCGAGTATGATGTTGTTCAGGTAAAAATTCATATCGGGAGAGGAGTTCTCCTTGTGAAGTCTCCTTCCTATGGAATGCCTACTTTTTAGTTTTTCCACCCTGTCACATATTTCTCCAAATATAGTAAAAAAATTGTCCTCCTCATTTTTCTTAGCACTTCCTTTTGTGCATAGAAGTAGTATGGTCTCATCGGTTCTGCTTATCTCTGATAGTAGGCTGACGTATGCAAATAAAAACTGTACTATTGTTTGGAGATTTTTCTGGGGTTCGTTTAGAACCTCTTCCCCGTTTTCGACGTGCGTTGAACTGTTCACATTGGCACACTCATTAATTCGCTTCAAAATTGCAAGTATGTTTTTTACTTTTTCAAAGGTGGTGGAAAATAAATTATGAAGCTCTGTTTGCATTTGTGTTGGGGAATCTTCCGCGGTGCTACTCTCCCCTCCTGTTGTGCTCTTCAAAATGTCAAACAGGAGGGATATTTTTCCCAAATGTAGATTAGCACCCTCATCGGAGCTGTTGTAGGGGTCAATTTGTTTAGACATATTTTCCTTTTCGGGAAAGTGGTTTTGGCCAGTTCCCTCCTTCAGTCCGTCCACCATGTGGCACTCCTTCACACGCATAAATATATCATCCTGTTGTACATGTCTCGCTATGTTGACAAATATACACTCCAGAATATCGTTCAGGTGTGAATCTCCGCTGCTGTGATTTTTTCTGCCTAACAGTTCATCCACGTTGAGAATGAAACGGCGATAAAGGGAGTCTCGAAGAGGGTGGTGGCTACTTACATCATTGCAGTGCTGTGCAGTCACGATGCTCATAAACACCTTGATGAGGGAGATGAACATATTTTTTATGCCTTCATTCGAAACCACATCCCGATTTAGTAAAAAAAACACGTGGTCGTAGATATTCCATATATAAAAAAAGGAGACATAATTTAACTCCAAACGATTCACATCTTGAGCGTATTTACTGAGTTCACGAAGCGCGGTTTCTACAATTATACATTTCTGTTTGCTGTTTTTGTCTATCCATATGCTTAATATTTTTTTCAGAAAAAAGTCTGTACAGCTGTGAAAAATTTCTTTGGCAAAAAAGGCCTTCCTGTCCGTTTCGGAGGATTGTGCTTGGTTGTTACATAAGTGTGGGTGATCAGAACTAAGCTGGTCGTTGTAGTTGCTGGTTCTGTTTCGAAGTTTGGAGCTGCCGCCTGGTGCTCCATCCGGAACATAGCTCAGTGGAGAAGCCTCCACTTCGGCGTCATGCTCTCCTTGCAAATAATGTGCATTAGCTAATACCCCACTACTATACCCCTCCGCGTTGGCTGAAGAGGGAAAAATTGAGGAGACCCCTTTTGGGCCCCTTTGACTGATCAGCAAATGCAACGCATGTGTACTTTGGTCCGACTGAACTAACACATCGTTGTAGTATCTTCTAAACAGGATGGAGTAGTTTCTCAAAATGAAGGTTAGAAATATTTCCACAAATTCGAATGTCCCATTTTTCGTAAAATTATAAATATCAATGAGGAAACTCGCAACTGCCTTTTTTAAAAAGTGCATATAGTGCGTGTCCTCAATTGGTTCATAATGATTATCGGTCTCCTCACAATAATATGTCTCGTTCAGAAATAGTGAATAAATTATAAACTTCAAAAATGGCAAAGTTTTTCTGGACAATTTGTCTTTGTCTACTTTTAGAGCTTCCAACATGAGGAGGCTCACCGTGTCACAATAATCTCTGACTTTGTTCCTTTTCACACAATCGGAAAAGGAAAATAACTTTTGAAAACACTCTATTAAATCGTGTAGGGATAATTTCCTCAAGAGGTAGGAAAAACTATCCGCAATGAAAATTTTTACAATACTATTTCGATGCTGTAACAGGGGTAGAGATATTTTTATATACTTATCAACGTTACTTATGATTTTTCTATTCATTATTCGAAATATATTTGCATAGGTATTAAATATTTCCTCCAAAAGGTCCAGATTGTTGAAATTAATTTTATCGTACAATATTTTTAAAATATGATCTATGTATTTTTTGCTTTCATCTTTTAAATCCTTTATGAGAATCACCAATAATTTATAAAAATAATTTTCGTCATTTTGGATTTTGCTATTCTGTATGTACTTGAAAATGGTGCCAAAAATTTTGTCTTTGTTTAGCAAAATGAGCATTAGATTTTTCGAATACGGCTGTAGTTCTCTGCAGCATTTTTTGAAGTCACTGTTGAAGCAGTTTTGCGGGTACACCTGTAACGCTGCGTAAAAGTTCGTTCTTCTTAGGTCTATAAGAAAGGGGTGCAGGGAAAAAAAAAAATATAATAAGGCAATATGGATAAGACGAGTAAGCAAAACCTACTACAGCGCAACAGTTATGTATGGGGGAAAGGGGTTGCGCGTGCTTTTCATCGTTGCCGTTGACCGTGTGCTGCGATGGAAACACAGCAACACAGTGCATCTTTCACTGGTGACGCGCACATGGGTGTAGACGTTGATGTATATACCACTGCTCATATATACAACCTCACAGACATGCATGCGCGGGGTGAATTTCCCATTGCTTGCTCACCTTCGGCATCCTTAGATTCGTGACTTATCCACTGTGAAATAACACCGTCTTCGTAGTTCGCGCCTCCGAGTACGCTACATGCCTGCAGCTTCTCTTTCTCATTAATTTCTTTTATTCTGTCGTAGAAGGAGACGAAGTTTCCCTTCCTCTTTTTGTTCCTTAATTTCAATTTGATATTCTTCAAAGACTTCTTCATTTTTTACAATTTTTCAAAATTATTCAAAAGGGGATGAGTTGACATGCACGGAAGACCGACTTTTACAAGTCCTACACGTTCTCACGCAGAGAGAAAGTCCAAACGATTCTCCTATAACAACGAGCAGATTAATATAAGTAGTTGCCCGCGTATGGAGCCATGCCGCTTGTTCTTTTTTAACTATTTATGATAAAAAAATAGAAGCACATAAAAATATGGGCTAAGAAATGTTCTGCCAAATAATTGACAGGTGGTTGAGAAGTTTTGAAACAGTTCTTCGCCACCGCGTGAAAGTAACGACTATTCTGTGGTTTAGAAAAAAAAAAAAAAAAACTACAACGTGGCCCCTACAAAATGGGTCAAAACGCTTTGTACATGAAATACATGCCAAATATATGTAACATGTTTTTTTGCGTACAGGAAAAAATACTCTGTTTGTAAAAATGGGTGGAAAGAAAAAGAATATTATGTTACATTCCCGTGGGGGGTAAAAAAAAAAATACATATACGGGTAATATATATTCGTATACATATATGCTTATGCGCCAAAATGCGCGCCTCCACAAGTGCACAAAAATCATACGTTATTTACGAATTAACGTAAATGAATTTAATCTATTTCGATCAAATTTACAAAAAAAGTTAAGGCAATAAAAACGAGGCAAAAACTTTTTCAGGTCGAACAGATTCTTGAACATACGGAAAAGTACGTTATACATTTTATATGTATATATGTGCCCCAACATTATGCAAACCCAAATATAGGCTTAGACTCATGTAAGCCTGTAAAAAACGGGCGCTGCCAGAATGGTTCGTCAAATGGGGCCTTTTTCTCATAAGGCACAAACGTTCGACAATAAATTGTTCACACGTAAGTCAAATATAAAACAAACATTTTAAGAAAATAAAACGGGTCATAAATTTCCCGCGTTTTCTTTCCCTAGAGTCATGGTTTTCGTTTCACTACCTATATTGGCTGTACACTCTTCGTGACTACTTGGCCCCTTTTGCTTCTTCGTCCCCCTGTGGAGGTGGTACCGAACTGACGTCTGCTCCTTCAGAAGAGTTACTTTTTATCCTAACGTTCTTATCAAGGTACCTCTCATAGTATATGGTCAGCAGCTGCGCTAATTTCCTTCTGGCATTTTTCTCGTAATGTACGTTATAGTTATGTATATCGTGAAACCCCTGGTGTTGGAACTTTTGTATGTCCAGTCTGCACTTGATGATTTCCTGCCGGGGAGTAACAAAAATGGTATTGCGGTGTTGGTGGTGAAGCGGTTAAAGGCACATTTGGGGCGTCTTCAGTTATGTCCCCTTTTTGAGCACATGTGAAAGCTCCTTCAAGGGGGAATATATATTATGAATGCACAGGTGCTGTCCCACGTAGGAGCCCTATGTATATACAGTGACATAGGAAAAGGTGAAGATGCACCTTGCCCTATAGCACTTGTCAGAATAGAACAAATTTCAGACTATGTACCTTCTCAAGCTCCTCGGTTGACAACTTCCTAAGTTCCTTCGCTTTTATCCTTTTTTTGTAACAAAACAGAGGGTTATGGTGGTTGTTCTTATGTGCACTATTCAAATTATAACTTAAGAATAAAGAGATGCATTTTCTTTTTAAATTTACCCCTATAATTAAGTATGCGTTACAAAGGAGGAGAAACAAGAAAGGCGTAAAATAAAGGTTCATTGTTTGTCTCCAAGTGTAAGAAGCATGAGGGGTTCAAACGCATAATATGTAATCATTTGTGTGCTGGTGTATACGTTTGTGTGGTCTGCTAAGTTCTGTGTGTTCCCCCACGGGTTTGCTTCATCTCATGCGTGTGTTTTGTTCTTAAAAAGTGGGAAGATTACAATTGGCTCTCTGCCGTGTATTTTTAGTAAGCCCCTTTGGGATAAACACAGAAGAAAGGGCATAAAGAAAAAAAAAATAAATTGCATTAAAATAAAGTAAAATTAAATGGAGGATATGAAAACGAATGGACGTGTCAAGGGTGTGGCCCATTCAATGCTGATCCGCACCCTTCATGTATGCACAAACGGAGACGGCGTTGAAACCATATTTTTTCCTACCCAGTGTTTAAAATGGTTCTAAAAAGGAAGTTTTTAAAATTTCAATAAAAAAAGTAAAAATCTCTATGAAGTTGGAAAAAAAAAAAAAAAAAAAAAAAAGGAAAATGAATGTATAACTTCACAGACCTGGTTGATGTGCCAGAAAATGTATACCTAATCTGTACTACATATGTTTGAACTGCATTAAGGGCAGATGAACATGAACACTTGTGGTTAGTCACCTGAGGAGGTTGCTTTTTTTGCCCGAAAGGAATGTTCCTAAAATTGATAAGATGAGAGTAATTTGTAGAAACGTACCTCTGCAGAGTAAATTTTTACCCATGCGCATGGTGGTAAGTGTTTTTTTTTTTTAAACCACGAAATGGTGCAAATGTATACATTCACAAATGGAAGCAGCCACATGACTGATGTGACACCTCCATCATTTGGTGTTCTCGCACGTATCGATTAAGTAGCTCAATTGCACATTTGCTTAGTTTGACATTGCACACATATTTCCTTTTTCTACTTGTTCCTTTCCTGTGAAGGTGCGCATCCGCGTTGGCGGTAGCAACAAGCATGGACCTGTCCACCCATCCTTGGGCGCAGTCACGTATGATCCTTTGGAGGGCAAAAGAGGAAGCATACTTTTTTGGCAGAGAAAAGAAAGCTACTGCGTCTATACGAAGAACCAATTAATCAGACGCTCTGATGGAAGATCCGCTGAAAACGAGAGTAGTAACGAAAAGGGGCATAAATGTGATGAAATTACGACCCACTGTGATACCCGCGCGAAAGGACACAAGGCAGAATGTAATGGAAAAATACTTAGAGACCTTATTTGGTTGAGGAGGATGCAAAATAGAGATTGCGAAAAGTTAAGGTTAATATGTCAACATATTTTCAGAAACATTAATTTTTACAGTTTATACGAAATAGCGGATATTTTAGAGTGCACCAATTTTTTCAGAATAATTTTAAAAAAGGACCTTCATAAATTGGTGAGAAGACTCAAAGTGTTAACATTTAATCAGAAGGAAGAGGAAAAGGTCATGTACGAAATCATCCCAAATCTGTTAAGGATAAAAGTCGCAAAGGAGCACCAGGATAAAGCATTATCCTCCGCCCTTACAACCTTTATAAATGACTTGCTGCGCTATTGGTTGATATTGCCTCGTTCAGATATGTGTATCCCTACCCCCAGTTACTTAAGCTATGTGTATTTTGTAAAAGAGGTGCAGCTGATTATTCTCAACCAGTTCTGCTCATGGTTGGATGAAAAATGTCTCGATAATTCAGTGTTGACTTTTTTACAGTCCTTTCAAAGTTCAGTAGGAAGAAAAAGTAGACACCTAGATTACCCCTTTGTAAAAGAAGTCCGCGAAATTTTATTCAAATTAAATTGCCAAATAGAGGTACTAAATATGTATAACTATAGTGTGCCCATTTTTGTAAAGGACTTTAATTTAATTGTAGAATGTATAGGGAATAATGATACTTTTCAGGGGACCCTTACTCTTACTCCGTATTTTTCCGAACGCTATGAGCTATTTAAAAAGCTCGGTTTCAAAGTTTTGCTTCTCTATAAGCACCTCCTGCCTAGCGCTGAGGAGGATATGTTAAATTTTGTGAAGCAGTCATTATATTCCATCATCAAGTAGTTTTTTTTGAAACATCGTTCAGAGTTTCTGGTCCCTCTCCACGCTCACGCGTGCACAGATTTGTGTATGTAGGAACAGTGCGACGCACATCCCTTGCGCGTGTACTATTTGTCTTTTTTTGTTTTTTTTTTTTTAACGATTCTCGTGTTTGCCCTTATAATTACATTACCGCTTCGCATATGTACGTGCGTGCACTGCGCCCCGTTTGTACGGCAGCTGTGAATAACATACACATTACGTTGCGATTCCCTCCAGGTTCTGCTGCGTTTAATTCAATTCCCCGTGGTTTCCTATGTGTTACTGTCTTTTTCTTTTTTTTCTATCAAAACGCGCTTCTGAATTGTTATGTACGAAATTTGTTTCTAGTGATTTGAGCTCGTAATGCGTTTACTCTCATGTGGGTACCAATTTGGATCCCTTGCAGTCAGTGTATTTAGCGCCTTGAAATATACTGCTCATCCAGTTGGTAGTTTTTCCCGCACGGGTGCATCTCCGTTTAGTGTCTTCCCTCCTCTGCGGTGACTTTCCACACACATGCACACGCACACGCAACACCCTAAAGAATGAATAAGTTTGATAAAAAAAAAAAAGATGAGGAGAACAATGTAACCAGCCACACAAAAAATTTCATATTTAAAAATGAATACAAGTACGTAGACGCAACCAACGTTTTGAAGAATATTTTTTTAAAAGACAAGAAAAAAGAACAGTCTTCCAAAAAAGTCACTCCTATAAAAAAATATTTTGTGAATAAAAATTTAAGTGAGTTGATTCCTAGTAGGAGGGGTGGCAAAGGGGATGGACATCAAAAGGGAGAAAAGAAATTTAATTACCTAAGCAAAGATGGTGGTAAGCAGTTAAAGAAGGAAAAGTCTGTAAGGTTTGGGCCTTCGTATAATTATGATGTAGACACAACGCCGTCCTATCGTAATGACAGAAATGACAGTAGCGCCCCTTTGAGTTCCATTCGAAATGTCCCCGCAAAAAGTTGCGTGAAAGTGCCAGTGCCCCGGGCACGCAGGCGCAAAATATATTCGTCCTCCGAGGGGGAGGAAGAAGAAATCGAAGTGGAGGAAGAAGTCGAGGAGGAAGAGGAAGTAGAGGAAGAAGTCGAAGTGGAAG